>NC_068394.1:16889743-17189743 GCF_023724105.1 Carassius gibelio
CTTTTGCATTCCTGCGATACAGAAAAATAAATAAAAAAATAAACTAAAACTTAAAAACAACACAAATAAACTACACTGAAAGGACAAATTGTAAATAAAATAGAAATAATTTGCCATTGTTTTAGAATTTAGTTTATGATGATGATAATGATTATTATTATTGTCATTATTATTATTATTACAGGAGACAATATTCAGTGTTCCAGGAATTCAATGTTTTAATTAAGTGTTGTTATGAAAAAAAATCTAAATGTTTTTCTTTCTTAAAATAATAATAATAATAATAATAATAAAACATTTGAAATGTAATAAGGAACGCCGAAAGGAAAATAAAAGTAATACAATTAAATTAAACATGCAAAAATACTCCAGATAACAATGAAAGATTAATATCTGGTCTTGAAAAAAATGCAATTAAACATATTTAAATGATATCAGATAATTTTTTATCTTTGACATCCTTATGAAACTAAAATCCAAAAGTAAAACTACCAAACAACAAAACGTAAACTAAATTGAAAAGGACACATTATAAATATTACAACTGTAATAACTCTGGATCAGTGTCTTTATTGAGAGTGATTCTGGTTTGGAAGAATGGAAAGGATGTCAGAAAAACCACAAGTCCATGTTAAACCGGGTGAACAGATGACATTAGTTAAGTATTTCTGTCAATGAGTAGTTGTGTCATTGTTTGGTACTGTAACGTCTCCCAGGAATTTACATCCTCTAACACACGACGTTTGTCCTAAATGATGACGCCCATTCCTTACACAAACATTACTGGAGTACGTCAGTGATAAGAGTGGCCTGGACTGTACTCACCTCAACTACAGTCATCAGTTCTCACATTCAAATTAAGTTCTTCACCAGTTTAAATTCAAAAACTTGCTTTTAGTACATTTTCTTGAAAACTTTTCATAGCTATTTTGAAAAAATGTTAGTATGAAAGTGTTAAGTAGTGCCATGATGCCATATGATAATCAGTTTCATTGATACTCCTCGGAGGGTATCTATAGTTTCAACCCTTCTGTGGTCTATAGCCTCATCCATTTTTAAAGAGCGGCCCACGCTGGGGTCCGATTGTTCTGTCTGTTCCTCTGTAGGGTCATTTCTGATTGGCAGTCCCTACTGTAAACCGTTCACTGGATTTAGACTATACAACCTTTCAGCCTCTCAGTGCTGTCATTATGTCCATTAAGTTTTAGGATTGAGCCGGTTTATAAGAATAGATGACAAGCTGTTGTTTATTAATTGCCATCTCCCTCTCTCTGATGCATAAGTAGGCTACATGTGGTAATGACAGAAAGGAGAGCAGTTGACTTTGCTTTTACACTGTTCTCATTGGTAAACTCTTGTGTTAACTTGACATGAGAGCAAACCTTGTTGTTCTGGAGTAGTTAATATGGACAAAGCTAGTCTAAATGACACAACAGCAATGTTTGTTTGTGGATTGCTTTTCTTTGTGTAGTTGTAATCTGGCTGAAAGACTTCACTTGAAACCTCTTATGCTTGATAATGGAGGTAAGTTGATTTGGTAGGTTAGTAATGTTTTTTAATCGAGATCTCTTTACTTTTTGTGATTTTTCAGATTTGATGGTTTTCTTTTTTTCTCTCTTTTGGTTCTTTTCTATCCTCAGTAATGTTTGGTTTCCCTGTCTCAAAAATAAAGTATGCATTTAGGACAGAAATGATCTCTACTGAGGCTTAAAAGCCTTTGGAACAGCAATATATTTTTATGAAATTTTTAATTAAATTTTTATTAACAACAACATATTTTACATTTTTGGAACAGCAACATATCTTTTTATAAAGCTTTAGAACAGCAAGATATTAAATATGAATCGAAAAATATGAAGATGTAAAATAAATAAAAAACGGCAATATATTGTATGTAAAGCTTTAGGACAGCAAGATATTTTTTGTAAATATTTAGCTGTAAAATTTCAAAACCGCAATATATTTGATGTAAAGTTTAAATAAACATTAACATTAACATGAACATTAAGCTGTTTATGTAAAGGTTCTATAACAGTGTTTTACGCAATACATTTTACATAAACTTTTACGTTTTACGTTTCATAACAACATTATATTTTATGTAAACTTTTTATGTAAATTTTTAGAATTGCAATATATTTTATTTTTATCTCAAGTTTTAGAACAACAACACGTTACATACATTTTTAGATGTAATTAAAAAAAAAGATATTTAACACATTTTTGGAACAACAACATTATTTTATGTAAAGCTTCAGAAGAGCAAGATATTTTACATAAATTTTACATAAATTACACAAAATTTTAAAACAGAGCTGTTTTATTTAAAGGTTTTATAACAGTGTGATATTTTACACAAATGTTTTCCGCAGTAAATTTTACGTAATCGTTTAAGTGTTACTGTTCAGAACAGCATGATATTTTACGTAAACTTTTAAATGTAAATTTTAAGAACTGTAGTATATTTTATCTTAAGCTTTAGGAACAGAAACATATTTTACATAAATTTTTTGATGTATAGCTTTAGAAGAGCAACATATTTTACATAAAGTTTAGGTAAACATTAACATGACTTTTTTTAATATACGACAAAGTTGTTTTATGTAAAGGTTTTATAACAGTGTGACATTTAACATAAATGTTTATATATATAAAGTTTCAGAGTAGAAAGAAATTTTATGTAAACTTTTAATGTACATTTTTAATTGCAATACTGTATATTTTATCTTACGTTTTAGCAACAGCAATATATTTTACTCTTTAGATACAATGTTTTATAACAAGATGTTTTAAAAAAACATTTTGGAACAGCAATATATTTTATGTAGAATTTGTAGAACACAAATGTAGATGTAAAATTTAAAAACAGCAAGATATTTTACGTAAACATTTAGATGTAAAATTTCAAAACAGCAATATATTTTACGTAAACATTTAGATGTAAAATTTCAAAACAGCAAGATATTTTACGTAAACTTTTAGACGTAAAATTTAAAAACAGCAAGATATTTTACGTAAACATTTAGATGTAAAATTTCAAAACAGCAAGATATTTTATGTAAAGTTTTAGAACAGCTGAGTATTTAACGTATCCTTTTAGGTGTATTGTTTCACAACGGCAAGAAAATTATCAGTTTTCTTTACAGTTTATTTGTAGATTTCTGGTGTTTATTTCTTCTTGAAAATAAACCATTAACAAAATCCCCTCAATAGTCTTTGTGTTTTAGTAGTTTATTTTTATGTTAATTATTTTAAATAGCCTGAATGTACAGAGTAGAACAGTGCAGAATCTGCATTTTTCATTTGTTGTCATTGAAGTCTAAAGGCATTTTGATGCCGTATTTTCTGAGTATTTGTAATATGCATAATTTGATTAAATTTCTAGGACTCCAAGTTGCCGATGGCCTTAAGGAGTAACTTACTGGACCTGTTCGGACAGATTGAACGGGAGTTTGAAAATCTCTACATCGAAAACTTAGAATGTGAGTAGTAACTAATTAGCTTGCGTCTTTTTACATGACTTCTTATATTTAATGTCATGATGACACCACAGTCTTTGCACATGAAGAACAGGTTTTATTCATCTTATGCTGAGTGGCTTTCACACTCACAGCATTCTCAAGATCTGAATCCTTAATTGTTTTCGGTATTACATTAAGTTATGTACTTATTAATAAGTGTATAATTGTAAGTTGCTGTGTAATATGCAGGATTAATGTCCAGTCATTATTGATGTTTAAACTACTTCAGGTTGATGTCGTGGCTCCTCATCAAACTGTAGGGTTTATTTGAATGTACGTTATCCCTTACATAGGGTGTAAATGTAACAAAATCTGTGTTTTGTTCAGTTTATCAGCGGACAATAATATATTGTAATATATATATAATAAGCTCTGTTCTTGTGCAGTGCGGAGAGAGATTGATTCGCTAAACGAACGTTTGGCTGGAGAAGGACAGACAGTCGATGGTTGCGATCTCAGCAAAGGAGCCCTCAAAACAAAAGGTACATGCAAACCAAACCTGACATTTAGACCATTGAAACAAGCTTTTGAATAAATAATGATGTTGACTTTTGATGATTCAGAGAGAATTATACAGTTGTGCCTGAAGCTGTGTACTCGCACAACATGATGGAGTTTGAAGCTGTTTGTGGAAACTTTCTTCTAATTAAGGGTGTTTGTCTATTTTAGATACATCCATTACAATTTACATTACAAACAGGAGCATGAAGTCATATCGCCAAATAATCTCCTTAGACAAACATTTATACTAGAATCGGGCCCTTTTTGTTTCAGCTTGACAGTGCTCCATAAAAAGTTATTTCTAATCTGGTCTGGTGTGGAAGAAATTGAAATCTTTAAACCTAACAATGAAATGTATAATTCTTTTCACCCATGCTTCACTCATAATCGTTTAATTTCTTGTGCACAGCTAGTCACAGCACAAGTCAGCTGTCCCAGAAGCTGAAGACGACATACAAGGCCTCCACTAGCAAGGTATGATTGCGTCTGTGGGTTATTGCTGACATTTCGCTCAGACTAAAATGCTGTTATCGTTGTTCAAGCTCAGAATATTTATCCTGGAACCATTGATCTCTAAAGAAAAAACTCAGTGAAAAGTCATGTTCTTTGTCCTGTTCTTTGGCTTACAGACTTTGCTGCTTAACATATGTAGGTACTTTAGAAATGAACAAGCTAGGGTTGTCACAATACCAAAATGTTACCGATACCAGTGAAATCTGATGATTAAAACCAAAACAGTGCCATTATTGGCACTCCTTTGTTATTTTTCACAATTATTAAAGGGCCAGTTCACCCAAAATGAGAATGCATCTTTTACTCACCTTCATTACTTATTTTGGGTTCTTAGACTTTCAAAGGAGGAACAGAAATCTCTCACGAATCATTGATATCTTAATTTGGCTTTCAAGATTAATTAAATGAGGAGTAAATGATGACAGGATTTTAAATTTTTGGTTAAATTATCTATGGAAAGAAATTGAATTCTAATAACAGCATGTACCATAATGGCATGCAACTGGAATTTTTTAATTATTATTATTTTCTTTTGTAATTGACTATGGAATAACTGGTAAAATGGAATCATTTCAGTTTTGTTATTGAATTGTGACATCTCTAGAGCAGGCTGTTTCAGCTGGTTATGTAAGCGTCTGTGTTTTGTTTCAGTGTTGCATTTTCATAGTGCTGAAGTGCTTGTTCTTATTGTTCAGTTTAACAAACTACCTCCAGTTTCACATGCACTTTTCATGCAGTTACATACCGATTTATCATACTATTTGTAAATCTATGCAAAATATCTCATGCATTGACAGTGACCGTTTTTTTTTACATTTGACCAAATCCAGATTCCACCATCTCCTACACATTGTTGATACTTCATTACATTTGTGTGATTTTACTAAAATTCTTGAAATGTGCTCAGATTGTAGGTTTCAGTGCATCTCATGATCTAATTCAAAATCAAAATCAAATGAAATACAGTCCTAAAACTGATTAAGTAGTATTTGTTTACAGCATTAGCAGCTCAGCAGCAGCTTATTTATTCATTTATTTTGCTGTGTAGTTACCATATTAAATGTTAACACCCCTAATATCTAGTGTTCTTACCAAACAAACAAATTTCAAATGTCATAATTTCTCTCTACTTTCCACATTGCTCCATTATCGGACCCAAGCCCTTGTGTACCTGTATACTCTTGAAAATAGAGTTTGATGGTGCTGATTCAAATTAAACCCATGTTTTTAACTTTTTGATCCTCATGGATTACAATTGTTCTTGTTTTCTCGGTTTCACTGATGTAGCGCTCAAATTCTTTCCCGGGGAAAGTAGGTGGACCTCGCAACTTCAATGTTGGGAACTGGGAGTTATGGGGTGGAGACTCATGGGTAATTAACTCCTCAGTGTGCCAAAATGCATGAACTATCCACCAGATGGGGGTCATAACCCAATAATGATGGGCTCGAGGACAAGTCATCAATCTGTGATTATTTGGCTAACTCGGCTTTATATGCGACATTAACAATGACGTTAAGGCAACGTTTTGTAAAACTCAATAATGAGTATGAAGAAATATGGCTTTTGGAAGTTCTTAACAGTTGGCTTGGAAACCTTTGATTGGCATTGGTTTTCTCCTGCCAGCAAATCGTAGCCCATTCAAGCATATGGCCAGAGCAAATTGAATTAGTTCACAATTCTGATAAACTCTATGATGAAAAAGGCAAAACAGAACATGCTAGTTCTTCCACTAAAAAAAAAAAAAAAAACTCTAAACTAATAAGAATCTTGTGCACAAAAAATATGCCATGGTCTAATTTCTTGAAGTTGAGCAGGGCCAGATGTGCTGGCTGGAAAGAACCAGGATAGTTGACTAAATCTATCTAACAATTATATTACCGTATTCTGGTTGAGAAGAGCATAAACAGCTCAATTGAGGCAAATTAACCTTTGCTCTTTTTGTGGAATGTTTCTTCTAACAAACTGAGAGCAAAACATTTCTTTAACTCCGTTTGTGATTAAACTGGAACTTTATGAGGTTAAGAAGTCGATCCCCCTGCTGAGTAGTTCTGTAATGTGGTATCCCTCATGCATCCCTCCCCTTCACACACAAGACCTGACAGAAGAGAAAACACCAACAGCTCTCTCCCTCGTTACAGTGAACATTAGCTGATATTTCTCGTTTAGTCAGTGTTGAAAATGCTCTTGTTTTTAGGCTGTAAATAGTGGATTTATGCTTTCGTTTATTATGCTTACTCCATTATTTGACATTGCAGATGTTAAATGTTAAATGCCGTTAATTGCTTAAACATTAGGACTGTCTTGATTACCGTATTTTTCGGACTATATACGCACCTGAGTATAAGTCGCATAAGTACAAAAATACGTCATGATGAGGAAAAAAAACATATATAAGTCGCACTGGACTATAAGTCGCATTTATTTAGAACCAAGAACCAAGAGAAAACATTACCGCCTACAGCCGCGAGAGGGCGCTCTATAATGTTTTCTATTGGTTAATTTCTCTCGGTTAATTTTGATAAATAAGTCGCACCTGACTATAAGTCGCAGGACCAGCCGAACTATGAAAAAAAGTGTGACTTATAGTCCGGAAAATACGGTAATCAATAAAACGAAAAATCTTTTATAAATGAAAATCTTTCATGAATCTAATGTATGGTGGAGCTGATATCTATGGCCGAGGATAAGAGCAAGCAAATGAGGCTATAACTAACAAATAATACTACTTAATATGCTATCACTTAATAATTACTGTTAATAGTGTTTCTTTGTCTGGTTGACTGTCTTGTATACATTTTTCTGAAAATTCTTGTCATTTGCATATAAACTGATTGCCACTTATAAGCTACTACTAAATATTGTAGAAACTTAATTTTTCTGTAAAGTTGCTTTGCAATGATTTGTATCGTAAAAAGCGTTATACAAATAGACTTGAATTGAAAGAAAGTTATCTTAAGTAGCAATCATTTTGATTTTTATAATTTTGTTATTAAAATTGTTTATAATTTTTTAAAGCATAATACTTTGTGTTTTAAATAAATTGATAGTATGTTAGGATTATTATTATTATTATTATTTTGTCATTTATTTCTGTTTATTTAATAAACGGTGTAATTCGGGACTATTCAATTCAGTCATCTTCATGCACCTGCGTACACATGCCTTGAACCGTTTTTTTTTTTTTTTTCACTAATTAGTTTGTCCACAAAGTATTTACATTGCCCCGGACCGTTGTTTCAAAGCCGAAAGAGAAACCGGAGACAGGTTTTAAAGAGATAGTGCTGCATTTAAAGTGAAACTGAAGTCTGTTATTGATATAAATCAAAGAAAAAGAGAAATCACTCGACTGCTCTGCTCACTGAGTAACTTCGGTAGCTTTAACAAAGATTAATCTTTATAGTTTTTTCATATACAGTTTATGTGATTAAGATTGTTTTGAGTTCACGTAATTTAAAAGTTGTTGTATGTTTCAGGTGCTATTAAATGGCTTTCAGTTATACTGTAATGTTGAACAGCTGTAATTAATGGCTACAATTAAGGAAAAATTCATTTAATAGAGACAGCAGCATTATTGGTATAATTGATACTGGCTTTCATTAATAATAGGCTACTTAGTAAAAATATCCCATTAAACATATTAAAATATACCATCTTTATGTTGTTTCTACAGTACATTAATTTGTAGGTTCATTATGAAATTGTGACAATATTAATATCTTAATGTGTGATTATGGTAATCACAATTAATTAGTATAAAAAAATAATTAGTTGACGGCAGTAATTTGAACCTTTTTTAGATGTTACTGTTGGTAAATTAGTTCATTTTACTGCTGAATATGCATTTAAGTTTTATAAGAAAAAAAAAATATATATATTATATCATCATAATTTTGTGATTGCATGTATTAGGCTACATACTGTATGTAGTTGTGAGTGAAGTGGGTTTGGTGCCATGTAACTTTGAAGGAATACATTAGAGTTCAAGGGATCGTCTTTGGACTTGTTTTATTAAACTCTACAGTATGTGAGGAGCTCTGTCACTTACTAAATAATATAGTTTTCTAATATTACAGAGCATTTTCACAGTGCAGAGATGAGGGCTCATTGTGCTTGCTGTGTTTGCTCTTACCTTCAGTGGTACAGTATTTGAGGCTCAGCAGTGTTCAGTAGGAGTTAGGCTGCATATTGACACGCTTGCACACCTTCCTCTGTCCATTGCTTTATAGAAGTCATCCGTTTCCTGTGATGCCAAAACATTTGTTAAAGTTTGACCCATGTACCTCAATACCTCTTTTCCTTTTATAGATACTAGTAGGGATGCACAGATATAGAAATGATGGCCCGTACCAATTTTCATGGTTTAATGTTATGCTTTACTTTATAACTTGGATCATATTACTGTTTAAAATGCGATTCAGAGCATTTTAATTTGAAGGTTTTTAGGATCTATTGAAGTTTTAGAATTTGTCATGCTTCTTATTATTAAATAAAACTTAAAATGGTCACTGATTTATTGTGCATCCCTAAATATTACAGCATTTTTTTTAATATTGTATTAAATATGTAAACTTTTGTTGCTGTTGTGGTAGCAAGTAAAGATTACTGTAAAGTACTTTTATCACTTACCAGATCAGATATTTGATGATTTGCAGTTGTGCAACCGTAAATCATAAAAACAATCTGATGTTTTTCAGAGGGGGCATTTTTGTCTTTATTTTACATCACATACTGAACCTGTTAAAATATCTAAATGCCAAATTATCTGCAATGTTTAAAATTAGTGATGTGCTAATGTACACCACTACTATTCCCTATATTTTTAAATGCAAAAAAAAGTGTTTATCAGTTTAACGCATCCTTATTAAATTAAAATACTGTTCTGTTGATAATTCTATTCATCAGATAATCCTGAAAAAAATGCATGACTTTCCACAAAAATACTAAGCAGCACAACTATTTTTTAGTAGACATTGATAATAATCAGAAATTTTTCTTGAGCTTCAAATGAGCATAATTTCAATGATTCCTGAAGAATCGCATATCACTGAATTGCATATGCATATTAAGATATATGAAATATTATCCAGCTGTTTGTACTGTGTTTTTGATCATATAAATGCAGTCACACACTTCTTTCTCAAACATATTACATTTTTACCTTAAATCAGTTCTAACTTGGCTCTAACATGCAAAGGAGTTCACCAGCACCACTTGTGTGTTACACAGATCCATTCTGTAATGCACATTTTCTGTTATTAGAGATCTTTCATTGAATTTTTAATAAATAATGTGCACTTTTTTGAACAGGCCATATATATATATATATATATATATATATACTGCAATATTGTTTTAATATTTATCTACTATATACACCATTACAGCCATTTTCCACTTTGCTCTCTCAGCTCAGCTACTTTTTTACTTTTTCATATTTATTTACAGTACATGCACATCATTTTTTTTATTTTTTTTTTAGTTAATCAGTCAGCTTCTATATATTTTAATGGTAATTGAATTCTGTTCTTGTCTACATGCTTATTTTTGTTTGTTAGGGTGTTTTGATTTAAAAATGTTCTCATTTCTGAAGTATTGACTACGCTTTCCTTTCGTAGACCTTGATCATGTTTGAGAGACTGTATGACTGAATGTAGTGTTCATACAATCCACAGTGTAACCACATGACGTGTGTTATAAGTGTAGAGTCATGTACTGATTCCCCATGCTTCTGCGCTGCTTACTGTGGCTCTGTAGTTAGATCTGTGTGTGTGTGTGTGTGTGTGTGTGTGTGAACCTCTGACCCAGTGCTCATTCTCCCGTCCGTTCCTCAGATCGTGTCCAGTTTCAAAGCCACCACGTCTCGTGCAGTGTGTCAGCTGGTCAAGGAGTACGTGGGACACCGGGATGGGATATGGGACCTGGCCGTGACTCGGGTTCAGCCGCTGGTTCTCGGCACAGCTTCAGCCGGTAAATCTGCCGCAGCCACACTTATTTCACCCATTATTTTTAATTCAATTAAGAGGGGTTTTTTTGGCACTGTTCTGATTAATCCAAACAGCATACATAGTCAAAAATTGTGTATTTTTTTATTGAAATCTTAATATCACAATTTCCTTTTCATAAATTAGTTTTACACTAGGTTAAAAAAAGTATTCACTAGGACCTGAATAACAAAGATGTCCCCATTTAAACCCATATAAAAAAAAAAAAAAAAGAGTAATCCCAGTGCCATATCAGCATAAGATCATGAATTCTCTTGCTTTAAAAATTATTTTGGCAAAGCTTCAGACTTTTACTATTTTTTGTTATTATTATTATACTTTTTATAAATATTTTCTCAGATTTAGCTTATGAAACAAATTCTCGACTTTTCTGCTTCTGCTGGAAAAAAAGGCATATTGGTTTTAAATAATGTAATTATAATTGTGTGGGTGTACTGTATCAGATCAGAATTATGATTTATATTTGTGTACTGAGAGATTTGTGTGTGTTAGAGTGGTGGTTTTTGTTGCTAATTATTGGCATTTCCAAAACCGCAATAATAATAATAATAATAATAACAAAAAAATGTATATGGAGGAAAAAACTAAACAAAACCAGTGTCATTATGTAAACAGACTGACAATTAAAGGGTTAAAATCTTAAAAATGTATGGATTTTTGGTAGTTACGATGTTGGTTTTTAAAATGTATGTCAGTGAATGATTAAAAAAATGTATTTAAAAAATATATGAAGGTGCTTTTTTATTATTGACATCGACATTTTTGTATTCTAAGTTTTTTTTTTATTATTATTAATTTATTACGGTAATTATTTTTTGATTATTTTTTTTGTTTGTTTTTTGTTTATTTCATATTTTATTGCTGATAAAAATCACCAACCAAAATTTTTTATTTAGATATGCCCTAAATTTTGACATGCACTTTGCTCAAGTTGCAAACCATACACTTATTACGTTTTTCTAATAATTCAACGGCCCAGAGTCAAATATTCCTCAAGACATCGATCAGATGATATATTTAAAAGGATTTGTGCAGTTTTTGTACTTAAATCGCTGTTGTGAGTAGGATTATTTCTTCCGCATCTCATGAATCATTCTTCTTTCTTTAGATCACTGCTCCATGCTGTGGAGCATCGAGACTGGAAAGTGCCTGCTGAAATATGCTGGTCACGCTGGATCAGGTATCAAGATTTGAGCCTGTAACTTTAGTGTTAGTTTTGTGATTTGTATCTTCAGATTTGACATGCTTTCTTGTTTTGTTTTCTTGCAGTCAACTCCATTAAGTTCCACCCAACAGAGCAGATGGCTCTGACAGGTACTGTATACAACTTTGCTGATAAGTGATAAGTTCACTACTTGTATTGCACCTACTATCCAAATGATTCTTTTGGTTTTGGTGAATCACTAGTTTTGAGAATATATTACGGATCAATTAATCATACGCCGTTTCATCAGGGACGTTGATTATGAATGCAAATAGAGTTATTAACATTAACATGTTGCTGATGCATGATGATGCCGTCCAGTGGTTATAACCTGTTATTACACATTAACCCTCTGAAGTCGATTATCGCATACACGCGTTATGAGTCATTTTCTCCTGATAGCCCCGAAAAGAACTTAAATTGCACTCTCAGTTTTAATCGTACAGATAAGAGCAATACATCAATCGAATCTATAAAGGGTCTACTTTTTGTTTGCATACAGACATAATAACAACAAAACTTTGTGCACTTATAAAATAAAGATAACAAACAAGGTGTGCTGTCTGCAGCCTGTTTGCGCTGATCTTCATTCACAAACATGTCATTAAAATGAACTGTAACTCTGTGAATATTCAACGAAGAGACATGAGAGAGATATCTATAGAAAGCTTGACATGTCTACTTTAAAACTAAACAAGTGCTGCCAAAAACAGATATTCTGTGATAAAGTAATCCATATGAAAACAACGCGATGTCTGTTTTTCATGTCTCCCTTCACTATATCTAATGTGACCATGCCCCTGCGCTGAACTCGCTATTCAGATTCAAACTGAAGCGCGCGGCTTGAATACCACACCACACAACTGAAGACAGTGAGACTGTTCTTCAAGTTTTTATTTTACTGTTTGCTTCGCGATGAGAGGAACAAGACATAATTCACCCCAAAAAGATGTGATGTGGTTGAGGATTTGAGATTTGGATTTCCTCAGAAAAAAGAATGAAGCACTTTATTCAGCAAAGATCATAAGCATGAGCAAGTCTGTTTTTATTTATTTATATACTTGTACTAGTTTTGACATAACATGTAAACATTTTACTTACATGACCTCAGAGGGTTAATATATATAATTATTATTTTTTTTTTTTCATAAGACTAAAAATTTATCTTTTTTTTAATGTCTTTATTTGTATCTCTCCCCTGATCTGTCAGATGCTTTTAAATGTGATTTGATCGATGACTGTCCTTTTTTATATAATGCTCCATCTGTGTTTGTTTTGCTGACAGCGTCTGGGGACCAGACGGCACACATCTGGCGTTACATGGTACAGCTGCCGCTTCCCCAGCCCCCAGCAGACACCAGTGTGAGTGTTCAAACACACACACACACACACACACACTTTCATTTTTCTGTGTCCTTTTTATGTAATGATGCTCCGATGCATCGTCTCTCATCCAGGTACCTTGCTTATGCAAAAAGTGAACATGAATGCTGAAATCAATATAATTTATTTGCAATTTTTGTGCATGGAAAGACAAAAAAGGTTGTTGTAATGTTTCATGAAAACATAACTTGCTCCACTTCTGAAAACATCTATACTCATCCAACATTAGTTCTTTAAACTGAATATTCTGGTTTGCTTGTAAGAATGCCACATTAAGGAAGTATAATGAATGAATTTGTTCAGGAATTGAAATTATCTGTCTTTTGTCCCCTTTGTGTTCCCATTTTTGTGTCCTTAAAGCTACATGATGTAACTAAGAATGAATAAATAAATATTATTTTTTATTTGCTTTATAATATAAACAATTACTATATAATTGTTTATATATTAGTATAATTTTATATAGTGTTACATTCCTTTCTTCAGTTTTAATTATTTCAGTACAAGTTATACTACACTGAAATGAGAAATGGTGCTTTTTCAAAAGTTACATAGTGTGTAGCATTACAATGTTCGGTTAATGGCTGTAAATGCTTATTTTGATGTTAGTTCCTATATTATTTATGAATATATTATTTCAAAGTCTGGATTAGCTTTACATACCTTCATTTCCTGACTCTTTATTTTGCCTCCTGTGATTCAGGCCTCTCTGGACGATGACGGGGACTTCTCTGATAAAGACGAGGCCGACGGCGAGGCAGAGGGCCCCAGTGAATGCCCCACCATCCGTGTGGCCACCACCACCTTGAAGAGCCACCAGGGGGTGGTGATCGCAGCTGATTGGCTGGTGGGAGGAAAGCAGGTGGTCACTGCGTCCTGGGACAGAGCTGCAAACCTCTATGATGTAGAGACCTCTGAGCTGGTGCATGCCCTCACAGGTAAACCAGCCACCGCTCTTCTCCACTGCTGCACCGGATGCTTTTACAGCTATTTTTATGGGTATATGTCTCTGTTTTACATGTGTGGTGTGTTTGCAGGTCACGATCAAGAGCTGACCCACTGCTGTACTCATCCCACCCAGCGTCTGGTGGTCACCTCATCCAGGGACACCACCTTCCGGCTGTGGGACTTCAGAGATCCCTCCATCCACTCCGTCAACGTCTTCCAGGGCCACACCGAGTAAGTCACGCCATCGCGATTCGTACATGACAGACATTTCACTCTATACATAAAATCTGATACAAAATTAACACTCGCCAAGTGCCAAATTAGAGAAAAAATGAAATTAAAGTACAAAAGGTCTTCTAAAGTCAAGATCAGTTTCTCACAATGCTAGCAGCTTACTAACATTTTTCTAGGAAGCCAAAATACTTTATTATCACAAATCCAGCATGGCAAGACATTTTTGGACGCTGCATCAAGGAAGCGAGAATAGAAGACAGTTTTGTGCCTGGCAGAGTTTCAGAAAGCAACACTTTAACAGATCTAGTGGAGACCACAAAACATATTCTTTATCAAATAATAATGCAAAATATGAAAATAGTTTTTCATGACTAGGGAGAAATAATTATGGCTGATAACTCGTCACTGAAATAAAGCTGAAATGCAATTAAATATTAGATAAAAAAGCTTGAATTTAAAAAACACACAAAAAAATCAAGACAAATATTTAAGAGTATACATTTTAGACATTGTTTTAGTTGATGAATGACATGCATTGAACTCTTTTATGAAATGACTTTTTGATTCTGACCAGTAGATGGCAGTGCACTGATATCAAACCTTGCTCTAATTTCATCCACATACGTTTCTTCAAGCCAAGTTAAAGCGAACCCTTTGCTGCTGGCTCTGTGTGGTTTGTTTCCAGCCTTCAGTCTTGTGTTTTC
Source organism: Carassius gibelio (assembly GCF_023724105.1). Classification (NCBI taxonomy): domain Eukaryota; kingdom Metazoa; phylum Chordata; class Actinopteri; order Cypriniformes; family Cyprinidae; genus Carassius; species Carassius gibelio. The sequence goes on from NC_068394.1 coordinate 16,904,755, forward strand.
CCGGAGCAGTACTCTCGCTGTACTCCGTGTGTTTTGCTGGCGTGTGAAATCAGTTGTGTGCTTGTTCGAGCAGGAACGAGGAGGCGCTGCACTCTTTGATTACCAGGGATTACACGCCGCTCATTATGTTCAAGCCCAACATGTATAATTCTGTCAGATCCCGGCGTAATGCTCTCGAATAGACAATCAGCGTAATGAGATTAGCCGCTTCCCACCGAAAGCTCCTCCGAGGAAAGCCCATTACTGTGCTTCACTCTCATTCAGACTGACACTGGCTCTCTCATATCTCCACGCGCCGATTCTCACACACTTCTGACGAACATCAAGTGCTCATATTTAGGCAATGGTGTAGGATCTTTAGGAAATTATATAATTCAACAAATGTTCCTGTGGCTCAGTGGTAGAGCTTTGCATTAGAAGTGCAAAAGGTTGTGGGTTCGATTCCCAGGGAACACACATACTGGAAAAGAAGTGTATGGCCTAAATGCACTTTAAGTCGCTTTGGATAAAAGCGACTGCTAAATGAAAATGAAACAAATTTCTAATCCATTTTAGAGGTTTTATCTGAAAGTATACATTATAAAAAACACATTTTTTTTTTATTGCTCTTTTATAATATTTCCTCTCACTTAAAACACCAACTAAACAATCAACATTTATAAAATTGTTATTACGTAATATATAAAGAGCGATGGTTTTATTTAAATCTTAACATTTATCATAACTTTATTTATTTATTTATTTTTTAGCTCCCAGAGGTTGAGTTTTATTGGAACAAATTAATTTCTCCTGAAGATTGTTTTTCTTTTTGCAGAGAGAGAGACAGAGAGAGAGAGAGATTGATCATTGCTTCTGTGTTAGGCTATTTTTCGTGTTTCAGTATTATGGTTTTAGTTTGGTCTCAGACAGACTTTTTTTTTTTTTCTTAAAAATGAGTAAATCCATAAAAATATGTATTTTTATGAATACAATTTAAAACAACTGAAATGATCTAAACAAAACCTATTGCAGTATTTACAGTGTGAAAGTGATTAAAACAATTAAAAAAGTTACTTGAAATGACAGAAATTAAATTACTCTTTTTACTTGATATTGGTTGCTCATTTCAATTTGTTTTACCTTGTTGTACTAAAATAACTTATATATATATATATATATATATATATATATATATATATATATATATATATATATATATATATTAGATGCACACATTCAGATTTTTTTCAACTGAATTTTTTTGATTTCTTGTTACTGTTTTGGTTGCATGCGTGATATGATAATAATACAGTGCAAATAAAATTGGTGTTACCTGACAATTAAACGCCAAAAAATCATAAAGCAAACCCCCTTTTTTGTAGACTTGTATATGTGAAGTATTGTGTATTTGAGTGTTATGAGGTGCAGAGTTGATGAGACGAATCTAATTGTGTTGAATTGACTCAACACTGAGCCCTGAGCAACACTCAACACACACACACACACACACACACACACCTGTTTAGCAGATCTTCTCACTGGAGTGGCAAAGTGTAGAAACTGCTGGAAAAGTTACTTTAGGAAAATATTGAGCTTTAGTAGCACTCTATCATTCCAACATTTGGTACTTCAGAAATGAATTATGCCTCAAATTGTGCGGCTTTTTGAGGAAAAATGTGCAGTTACTTTTTAAAGTGATCAGGTTTGCAACTTTTGCCTGGCAAGTGATGAAATGAAAGGCAATCTAGGGCCTTGTGATTTTACTGTATAATGCAAAATATTTTGGCAAAATTGGGATGTTATTGAGACTGTTCTTTAAATATAAAGTCTGCGTGTCTCTCTATGAATGGACAGCACAGTCTTATCTTTGTGTGGTTTAATTTAGTGAAATTATTACAGAAATCTATTATATATTGTAATGTACTTCTCAGAGTTTGAATGATATTACAGATTAATATATAAGGATATCCAACTTTATTTTATTTCAACAATAAATATATGTTGTATATGCAGCACTTTTTTTTTTTTTTTAACAAATTAAAGGAATTGTTTGATTTGCATTTCAAAAACCGCCATAAAACTGTAAACATAAATTCCAGAAACATGAAAACAGGCAACAGAAAAAAAAAAAAAAAACCTTCATAAGGCCTTGTTAATGTTAACATTTTAATAAATTGCACAAATTTCACTCTGACGTGACTAAATGTAACAAATAATCTCAAAGAAACACTATGCTACTCATTGAGGAACAGTAGAACGTACTCCAATAATATCTATTCACAACTATGAGAAAATGATTTTGTGCAGTTATACAGAAAGTATGTAGTTAATAAAAGTACAGTTTATCTGAAATGAAAATTGTCAACACTCAGCCTCATGTTATTACAAACCCATCAGGCGTACAATAATATAAATGATTACATTGTTAAAGTTTATGAATTCAATTGATCAGACATTTTCCCCTATTATTAAAATGTATTTATAACAGAATCCAGAAAAAAGGAAATTGAATTTGATTTTTTTTTATATATATAATTGTATCTGGGAAACTATAAAACTGATTTCATAGTTCACCCTCAATATCCAACTATTATCCCAGAATATCTCACTTCAGGAAGCAATCTGAACACCTTAGCCTCAAGTTAACAACCATGCACGGTGCAGCTGAGTTCTGCACGCACAAACAACATTCTCTTCAGACTATGTAACACCTGACATGGAAAGTTTTTATTTTGATATGCACTGAAAGGCTTAATGAGTGAGAAGTTGGACAGGAAATAGCAGCTTGAATATATCTGCATGCAGATGTGTGTGTGTGGGTAATGAGTGGTGTACAGTGCGGTGTGTGTGTGTGGGTTGACTGAGTCACACATGAGAGACAGAGAGAGGGTGTTGTGCTGTCAGTGGGAGTGAATGCTCTGCTGCTCTGGGACTGTAGGATGAATGAGCTCTGCAGCGCTCCTGGCAGGAGCTGAGGACCTCCTAAAGACCAGACACACACGCTTACACAGCTTCACACAGGCCGGCTTTTTTATTCATTCATGCTGAGCGTGTCTGTGGGTCCATGCATACAGGAGTCATGCTAGACTACCCCTCTCTGTCACACACACAAACACTTCCTACACCTCAGATTTCCTGTTCACATCACTTTCCTTAAGTTCCTCCACATGAATTCACACACATATATGCAAATGTACACCCATTAAGTCCAAAATCCATCTCCACACAGCATTAAATAAGCCTTAAAAAAAAAAAAAACTTGACAATGCAACTCTAAAATACAACTTTTTGTGTTTTTTAATTAAATATTTAGTTGTTTCTCAAAAGTGTGTTGATGAACCATATTTTCTTTGAAGAATGTACTTGAAAATGTAAGTACACCCTATGAAACATTTGCTCCATTTTCAACATATGTAGGCATTTTGATAAAACTGGAAACTTGATGCGATAGTATTTTTGGGTCAGTGTGATAAAATGTAACACATAACAAGGAAAATGTGATATAATGATAAGTGCAGAACCTTTTTGCTTCATTAACATTTTCTAGACAAGAAATTTGCATTTCTATTTAAGCTCTACAAATCACTAAAAATGCAATTCGTTAAAGAATGCTGTTTTTTGTTTATTACTGGAATACAGTGAAAACTGATGTAGGATATACACTGAAACAATTTACACGCAGAAATCAATACATTTCCCAAATAATCACAGAGAAACAGAAAGTAAAACATTGACTTAATTTTTGTTAACTGGACATACTTCAGAAATTTTTTATTTATTATACTTTTTTTCACAGTGTGTTTGACCAAAAATGAAAATTCTGTCATCTTTTAGTGATCCTCATGTCCTTCCAACACCATGAGACTTTAATTCATGTTTTAAACACGAATGAAGTTATTAAAACGCGAGTGATTTCTGTCTGTCCGCTCAAGTTGATGCACCCAAAACATTGACTGTACAAAAAGTGCATGAATCTTAGTTTTCTAAAGATGCATGATTACTTTTTTATATGATGGAGACATTTAATTTAGGCTTTTATTAAACATTGATCAAAGTACAAACATAGATCACATTAAATATGGTAAACCGAAAGAATTTCAAAATACATTGCTTACATAATGCGCAAAAACAAACCTTGCATGTCATGTTTATATTTGAATAAAATAACTCACTGATTACTTGATTAATGTCTTTATTAACTTTTTGAAGCGTCAAAGTTTTGGGTGAAAGGAATGTGTGGAGGGACTGAAATTGTCAGATTTCATTAAAATGTCTTAATTTGTGTTTTTAAGTGAACGAACCCTTCAGTAAATTTCTAATCCACTATCAGCATGTTTTGTTATGGTGCATAAATACCTATAGTTTTCATGGGGTGTACATACTTTTTCCACAGCACTGTAGCTGGATTTAGACAACCGATACCAGTGGTATCCATCTGAATGGTCTTTTGTGGACAGTCCTTACAGATGTTTTACTCTTAGAATATGTAAGAACAGGATTTATGTCTGTTTTATGCAGACTGAGGCTCTTAAACGGCTGTACAGTTTCTAGTAATGAGTGTAGTTTAGCTCAGTACATTTGACATATGCCTGTCTCACTTCACTAACCCAGAGCATTGGGACACACCATGAGCACAACATTACGACATATGGACTCTTAGATGAAACATTCAAGCCTTGGCCCACTGTTTTTCTGCTTCTAGCAGCACAAGTATTGAAAACTTTAAAGAGTAGCACTTTTAGAGCCAGCTAGTGAATGCTGGTGCTTATGGACACTGGAGTGTGACCAGAGATGTAAAGTGTCGTACAACTGAATATATCTAGATATGCACATGAAATCTATTCCATCTTGTTTTGAATTGCATGATGATAATACCCATGTCATACAAATATTGTGATTATTGGCTAAACTGGATCAACCAAGTCAATGAAAAACCTGGTTTTGTATTTGGGACCAAAAGAGAACTTGACTCGGACTTCGCCTTTTGATTTGATACTTGACTTGAATTGAAAAATGTATTAAAGTGTGAATTTGTTCATGCTGGCACTCAAAAGGGCCTGGAATGACACCTCCTAAACATCTAATGATGGTCCTGATGCTAATGAGTGGTGCAGTACAAATGAAACATGACAGGAGCGTTGCTGTGCACAAGAGCCCGTGGTGTTCGCTGCCTCGGTCCTCTTTGATCTGCAGGGCATTTCCTGTCAGAGCTGCTATCTGTCTGTCAGGAGGCTTAGGAGAGTATCGCCAGTGTGCTCGATTTCACACAGACAGAGGGAGACGCACCTGCTGTCTTGGGGAATGTGTCAAAATGGGTTTCTCACTGAAGAAATATCACAGCTGGTGTCTCCTTTGAGACATCATGCAAATTCTACATGACAAGCCCACCTATTCCTGTTACTCAGACTCAGTCTGGCAGTTAAAGATTCAGGCTGGAGGCCAAAAGGCTAGTACAGACTTATTTATGAACCTGTGATCAAGACAGAACTTCTAATTGTTTAATCTTAAAGAAATAGTTCAGTTTACTCTTATGTCTTTCCAAACCCATATGACTTTCTTCTGTTGAACGCAACTAAATCTTATACTCACCTAAAGGATTATTAGGAACACCTGTTCAATTTCTCATTAATGCAATTATCTAATCAACCAATCACATGGCAGTTGCTTCAATGCATTTAGGGGTGTGGTCCTGGTCAAGACAATCTCCTGAACTCCAAACTGAATGTCAGAATGGGAGAGAAAGGTGATTTAAGCAATTTTGAGCATGGCATGGTTGTTGGTGCTAGACGGGCCGGTCTGAGTATTTCACAATCTGCTCAGTTACTGGGATTTTCACGCACAACCATTTCTAGGGTTTACAAAGAATGGTGTGAAAAGGGAAAAACATCCAGTATGCGGCAGTCCTGTGGGAGAAAATGCCTTGTTGATGCTAGAGGTCAGAGGAGAATGGGCCGACTAATTCAAGCTGATGAGCAACTTTACCTCTCGTTACACTGATGTATGCAGCAAAGCATTTGTGAAGCTATAACACACACAACCTTGAGGCGGATGGGCTACAACAGCAGAAGACCCCACTGGGTACCACTCATCTCCACTACAAATAGGAAGAAGAGGCTACAATTTGCACGAGCTCACCAAAATTGGACAGTTGAAGACTGGAAGAATGTTGCCTGGTCTTCAGATGGTGCAGTCAGAATTTGGCGTAAACAGAATGAGAACATGGATCCATCATGCCTTGTTACCTCTGGTTGTGGAGGTGTAATGGGGTGGGGGATGTTTTCTTGGCACACTTTAGGCCCCTTAGTGCCAATTGGGCATCGTTTAAATGCCACAGCCTACCTGAGCATTGTTCCTGACCATGTCCATCCCTTTATGACCACCATGTTCCCATCCTCTGATTGCTACTTCCAGCAGGATAATGCACCATGTCACAAAGCTCGAATCATTTCAAATTGGTTTCTTGAATATGACAATGAGTTCACTGTACTAAAATGGCCCCCACAGTCACCAGATCTCAACCCAATAGAGCATCTTTGGGATGTGGTGGAACGGGAGCTTCATGCCCTGGATGTGCATCCCACAAATCTCCATCAACTGCAAGATGCTATCCTATCAATATGGGACAACATTTATAAAGAATGCTTTCAGCACCTTGTTGAATCAATGCCACGTAGAATTAAGGCAGTTCTGAAGGTGAAAGAAGCTCAAACACAGTATTAGTATGGTGTTCCTAATAATACTTTAGGTGAGTGTATATTGTCACATGTGTTTGTTATCATTCAGTGCATGGAAATGGAAATTTACACCTAATTCCAGTGGGAGTTGTGTGTCTCATACCAGAGTTATATTAAATATATTTTCTTATGTTAAGGCACAAATAAGACTTAAGAGCATTGAAGGGGATTTGATCATATGACTTCATAACTTTGCGTTGACAGTAGCTTCTTCTTTTGTGTCCATGGAAGAAAGAAATTCATGCCAGTTTGGGTTTGGACACTACTGTGGATACAGAATAAATTCAGTTTTAAATGTATGTCACGTAATTATAATTCACAGCTATGAATTTCATACACCTCAAACCATCTTGAAGACATTCCCCAGCATCTGTCAGGGTTTTGGTAAGGGAGGAACTCAAGTGCAGACAGGGAATCACAAAACAAAGAGTTTTATTAATACAAAAAGGGGAAAACAAAACCCACGAGGGGGAAAACAACAGCTAGGGCAGGAACTAAACAACTTAACAGGGCAGGATTGATAAGACAAACAAACTCTTGACACTAACTACAAACACTCACGGTAATACAAGGACTTCAGAGGGTACAGCACAATCTCACACACGATCACATAAGTAGAACACATCTGAGAAACACAATGAACCGACGCAGGACAGAGCACACTAGGAGATCTAAATAGGGGGAACAATTAAGACACGACAGGTGTTACAGATAGACAATCACGACACGACTAGGATAACAAGGGGGGCGGGGCAAGGGAACGAGACAACACAAGCACATGGCCCAAAGACAAGGCCATGCGCTTGTACACAAAACACGGGTCTGTCATGATCCTGCCTCAAGACTAGGAAAAATCAAGGACACGAGGGCAGAATCATGACAGAACCCCTCCCTTAAGGAGCGGCTTCCAGACGCTCCTCAAGGGAACATCAAATACGGGACACGACTGACATGACAGACTGGGACACAGACACAAACCAACAGGACATGACAAATAACAACAAAGGCAAACATGAGTACACAACGGCAGGGTTGGGGTGACAAATCAAAAAAAACAAACAGGGAAGGGGAGGGGGCGGGACCACAAAGTTCATGGGGGACAGACCAGGGCGGGTGGGAGGGGTAGGAATCTTAGGAGGACAGGACGAAGGCTGACGACGGGGGGTACGGGCAGGTCTGGGTGGTGAGGGGCGGGGAGGGGTCTCGGGACAACTGACAGGGGACATGACAGGAGCAGACAAGGGACGCGGGGCAACACTTACGGGACGCGGGGCAAGACTTACGGGACGCGGGGAGACGACAGCTGGACACGGGGGGACAACATCTACTGGACACGGGACGACAACATCTACTGGACACGGGACATCTACGGGACACGGGGCAACATCTACTGGACACGGGGGGACAACAGGACACGGGACATCTACGGGACACGGGGCCACATCAACAGGATACATGACTTCATCAGCAGGACACGGGGCAACACTCACGGGCCACGGGGAGACGACATCTACGGGACACGGGGAGACGACATCAGGACACTCGGGATTTCTGGGGACAGGGTCTGAGGACAAGACAGGACTGACGGGGACTTCTAGGATACGGACAAGACTAGACAAATAATCAGAAAAGGCTTTAGCCGCTAAGACAATTGGCATCTCCTTACGAGATGAGATACACTGAACTAAAGTCTTTGCTGCAGAGTCGGCCGCGGCACTCTCCTGCGCTCTCACGACTGCCGACTTGCATACTGCCCTCTTCTTTGCCGGCTCGGGCACGCCAGCGCTCACCGCTGCTGGCTCGGACACGCTCACCGCTGCTGGCTCGGGCACGCCAGCGCTCACCACTGCTGGCAAGAGCACGCCAGCTCTCACCGCTGCTGGCACGGGCACGCCAGCTCTCTCCGCTGCTGGCACGGGCACGCTCACCGCTGCTGGGTCGGGCACGCCCACCGCTGCTGGCACGGGCACGCCAGCGCTCTCCGCTGCTGGCACGGGCACGCCAGCTCTCTCCGCTGCTGGCTCGGGCACGCTCACCGCTGCTGGCACGGGCACGCCAGCGCTCTCCGCTGCTGGCACGGGCACGCCAGCGCTCTCCGCTGCTGGCACGGGCACGCCAGCGCTCTCCGCTGCTGGCACGGGCACGCCAGCGCTCTCCGCTGCTGGCACGGGCACGCCAGCGCTCTCCGCTGCTGGCACGGGAGGAGACAGGGTCACAGGACCGGCAGGCCCCCTCTTCCTCCTCTTCCTCCTTGGGCGCGGTGCAGAGGCCACAGCTGGGTCAGAGGCGGGTTGGGGGAGTTTGGTCTCGGGCAGGGCAGTCTCGGACGCCGAAGACTCAGAAGTTGACTCCCATGAAAACCGTCTCCCTCGTTTCATGGGGAGACTACTGGCTGAGGAGGGCACCTCAGGACTCTGGGAGGGGCTTGACTGACCCCCCAGGGTTGCCACGGCCAGGACACGACCCTCCGGGATCGCCGGCAGCTGGGTAGGTGGGGACCTCTGTGGCTCCTCCTGGGAGAGGCTCTCCCACAGCCGGGCATAATTCTGGAGGATCCACTCCCCCTCGGGCGAGTATGGGAGGGTGACCCCCTTCCTGTCTGTGGGGGATGACATCCAGCACTGCCTCCGGAACTCCAACAGGTGTTGGAGCTCGGAGGACCTCCTGCCTGCTGAGTTCCTTCTTGGTCGGTTCATTCTGTCAGGGTTTTGGTAAGGGAGGAACTCAAGTGCAGACAGGGAATCACAAAACAAAGAGTTTTATTAATACAAAAAGGGGAAAACAAAACCCACGAGGGGGAAAACAACAGCTAGGGCAGGAACTAAACAACTTAACAGGGCAGGATTGATAAGACAAACAAACTCTTGACACTAACTACAAACACTCACGGTAATACAAGGACTTCAGAGGGTACAGCACAATCTCACACACGATCACATAAGTAGAACACATCTGAGAAACACAATGAACCGACGCAGGACAGAGCACACTAGGAGATCTAAATAGGGGGAACAATTAAGACACGACAGGTGTTACAGATAGACAATCACGACACGACTAGGATAACAAGGGGGGCGGGGCAAGGGAACGAGACAACACAAGCACATGGCCCAAAGACAAGGCCATGCGCTTGTACACAAAACACGGGTCTGTCATGATCCTGCCTCAAGACTAGGAAAAATCAAGGACACGAGGGCAGAATCATGACAGCATCAGCAAGAGCTTTAACCACATGCAAGTACTTTAGCCATTGTTTTATAAAGCTCATACTCCAGCACTGCATCACTATTAAATGCACATGCAGCTCTTCCTCTAATGAGTCTTGACCTTGCTTGTCAGTGGTCCCACGAGGAACGGAACATTCCCAAAATATCATTTGAGTTGTAATAGGATTTTAATCAAGCTTTTAATCTATTATCGGCCCCACCACTGCCCCCACCCTTGCTTTCCGGTGGCAACCCACAATGTCAGAAAGTGTTTCCACGCTTCACTTTGGATGTGAACTGTGCCGGAGCGAGCCAAGTAAAGCTGTTAAATACAGCCAAACCCAACTCCAAATCTTTAATGCAGCAGAATTTAGCCCCTAATTAAACCTTAATATCATGTCAATTCAAATTAGCATGGCTAGAGGCAAGCAGAGCACCACTTCAGTTTTTTTTTTCTTTTTTTTTTCTCCATTTTTCTCTCCCTCGCTCTTCGGGAAAAGGGAATACAAAGAAGAGAGAAATGTCAGCAGGGAATGATGTGATAGATTAGAAATATTAAGGTCCATTAAATGGAAGTGTGTGTGCTGAGTGGAGCAGTTAAATGTGCGCTGTGACCCTGAGGGTTGCTGACATTCCTGCTGTTCACCCAGACTGTCTCAAATCACACACACACTCTCTCCGCCTCATTTTGCCTCAGCTGTTGGTGTTCTCATGCCCTGTACAGGAGCAGAGGGTGGTCCTTCCAACCAGGGAAAGATGAGTTTAATTTCACAATGATATAATTTGTTGGGAAGATTCAATTCCTGTAGCAACTCAAACTTCAACACAGAAGTCACAAGTTTTGTTGTTTCACATCATTATAAAATCTGGTCCACAATGCAGCTTATTCTGGCCAAGAATTGGCCACTTAAAGTGATTGCAAGCTAGGATTTGTGCTCTGAGATTTCTGCATGCCATTGACTTTCAAATAGGATAAGCATCATCATGCTTCCAAAAGTTTAGCCCTCAGTTTCACAGACAAGGCTTAAGACTAAAAGACATGTTTGAGCTATTTTACCTGAAAGAAACATGCACTGACATATATTTAAATATGTGATATGTAGTCCTAATTGAACTATGCCTTAATACTGGCTTAATCTAAGCCATGTCTGTGAAAGCAGGCCTAGATATTTTAAATTCTGTTTTAAACATACTCTGACAAAGGAAACTTGACCAGTGAGAATTTCAGACAATCTTTTTTTCATACGGACTCACTTCTTTTCATGCCCTCAAGTCTGATTCCTTAGATAGACAACTTTGACTTTGGAGTCGCTAGGCTTTCTGGTCCTCTTTAAGTTCTACCTTTCCTAACATCCCTGCTTCAGTCGATGTCAAAGCTTTTGACAGATGGCAATTTAAAGTAAATTAGATAAAATAAAATAGTAGACCGTAATTGTTTACAATTCAACAGAGTTGATCAGAATTGAACTTGCTAATACAGGTGCATCTCAATAAATTATAATGTTGTGGAAAAGTTCATTTCAGTAATTCAACTCAAATTTTGAAACTTGTGTGTTAAAGGGGGGGTGAAATGCTCGTTTTCACTCAATATCATGTTAATCTTGAGTACCTATAGAGTAGTACTGCATCCTTCATAACTCCAAAAAGTATTTAGTTTTATTATATTCATAAGAGAGAGATAGTCTGTACCGATTTTTCCCGGAAAAACACGAGCGCCTGGAGGCGTGACGTGTGGGCGGAGCTAAAGAATCACGAGCGCCAGTTGCTTTGAGAGCGTTTGGAAGCTGTGACAGCTGTGAAGGCTGAAACTGAACGAGAGCAGCAGCAGCAACGACTCGCTCCGAGCGGGGCTCGAACCCGGGTCTCCGATGGGAGGGGACGCACTAACAAGGAGGCAGAGATATTTTAAGCAGTTTTACTCACCGCCTGTGGTTCCAACACACGATCGTGACCCTTTTTCGTTGGGATTGCAACATCCTTAAGAAATAAACGATACGCAAATCCGTCGTCAAACTGGGCCTTGTTTGTAAAACAAGCATTTTAGAAATGCAGGGAACAAACACAAACACTTGCACAACTCCGTTGATGCTCTGTAAAAATAAACTCCATCCACTGGTCCCTTAATGCTGTTTTTTCTTTGGTAATCTGTGCAGGGTTGTCTTGCCCTTGCAACCAAAAACACACTCCTTTTGTAACATTTGGCGACGCTCTCGCTCTGATCAGTGATTGTCTGTGCACAGCCTCTCTCTGCTCTGCTATACGGGAGCGCGCGCTCTTCCGGCAAACGTGCCCTCAAGACCCATATAAGGAAATTCCGCTCCATCTAACGTCACACAGCGCCATACTCGAAAAAGACTTTCCGAAACTTGGGACAAACCGGAAGGAGTATTTTTGGAACAGAAATACTCCTTCAAACGTACAACTTAATTTTTGAAACTTTGTCCATGTTTAGCATGGGAATCCAACTCTTTAACAGTGTAAAAAACTCAGTATGCATGAAATAGCATTTCACCCCCCCCTTTAAATTAATTCAATGCACACAGACTGATGTAGTTTAAGTCTTTGGTTCTTTTAATTATAATGATTTTGGCCAACATTTAACAAAAACCCACCAATTCACTATCTTAACAAATTAGAATATGGTGACATGCAAACAGCTAATCAAATCAACACCTGCAAATGTTTCCTGAGCCTTCAAAATGGTCTCTCAGTTCAGTTCACTAGGCTACACAATCATGGGGAAGACTGCTGATCTGACAGTTGTCCAGAAGACAATCATTGACACCCTTCACAAGGAGGGTAAGCCACAAACATTCATTGCCAAAGAAGCTGGCTGTTCCCAGAGTGCTTTATCCAAGTATGTTAACAGAAAGTTGAGTGTAAGGAAAAAGATGCAATTAAAAGAACCAAAGACTTAAAGTTTCATAATTTGAGTTGAATTACTGAAATAAATGAAATTTACCACGACATTCTAATTTATTGAGATGCACTAGTATGCAGTGATAGAATCCGTAAGCACAAAAAAAGTTTCACGTACACACAACAACATTTTCAAAACGATTCACATTTATACATATCCGTGACAATGGCCAAAAACACTGTATTATGTATGCCAGGCCAGTAGTTGGCACTGTTAGTAAACAGAACTTTAATCCACACTTTTATCAAGAAGCATTAGCTAACTCTTGAGAAGCAACAGCAGTACCATGTACTCCTCCATTGTTGTGTATGTTTGTTCACGCTTGCCTTTAATATCACATACTGCACATGTCTACATGCATAACACGTACTATGTACACGGATGATGTCACCATTTTCAAAGATTTCAATATTGGGTGATTACACAGCAACTATAACGGTGGCATTTTCGAAAACTTGCACTTTGAAACCCATTTTCAAAAATAATTTTTTTAGTCCCCAAGACGCAGCTGTCATGTAAACAAACAGGCAAAACACATACAAAGTTTCCAGTTTCTGGGTAAAAACGTTGTGTAAACAGCCCCTGAAGCCCCCTGAAACAGCCCCAAACCTGTCCACCTTTAATTCCTAAAGTTGTGTAGAAGCAGAGCAGTCAGATTGGAACCGTTGAGTTCTGCCAGAGCATGCCATTTTTAGGCACTATACATCAGGCAGTAAACATGCCAGCTTAAACTGAGACTGCCCAACAATGTTCAGCAGGCCCACATTGCCGCTGTAGACCGCAACAGACGCCACAACACACTGAAACTCAACAAAATGTGTCTGTTGCCATTTGTTGCCTTCTGTTGGTGCAGTGTGAATCGGCTTTTAGGAGTGACACTGATGATCATGAGTCACGCATAAATATTTGTTTGTGATAAAACAGAAGCTACTAATGAGAATGCAGACATTGGAATTCACATAATCTGCATCCTGTTCTGTTGGGTACTGCAAAGAATAAGGCTACATTAACATTGTCAGCTTTTGGGATTGACAACCGCATTTACTTAAAAGGTGTGAGTCTCGAAATGTTCACACAGCAACTTAAACGTCTCGAATATTGTCTGGATGAACAAGCCCTGTTTTCCTTACCAATAACCATTGCGACAGTGACCAAACTAATATCAAAGATGGCGACGTCCACAAAACTTAGTCTAATCAGTTTGTGACATGACAAGAATCCAATCGAGCCGCAAGTTCATCTGTCAAATGTTCATTAACCAACAGCAGCTTTATATTTGGGTGGAGAGTGGAGCATTCAAGTCACGCACAGAACACAAAACTGACAGGAGCGGCTCCGGTGGAAAACTGACGGGATCTGAAACTTTCAGATGACACACAGCTCATTTCTTCGTCACTGTTCTAAAAATTCATGGCTGTGAGTTTGGTTGCAGAATGCAGTCATCACACCCGTAAATAACCGTTCTGTGTGTGAACGTAACCGTATTAAGGGCTCAAATACAGGACTGACAACCTTATTCTACTACTGTGTGAACGTGGCCTAAGAGTGTGGAGAAAAGCAAATCACCCTGAGCACTCTCTAGCCTCTCTGTAGGGGTAATATTTCATGCCAGTAAAAGAGATAATCTTCCTTTCAAAGAATACTTGAGTGCTGAGCTGGTTACTTTTAGGGGATGTGGCAATTTGCTGATGCATTTCGTTCAAAGTCCCACGTCACACTTAATTCAGGCACAAAGCCTGCTGGAGCGTTCTGGAGTTAAGAGTCTCGCTCAAGAACACAATTATTATGCAGCAAGTTTGTCATCTCGGTCATACAACGTCCCACTACCAGGTTTCAGCAGCGACTCATGATCAGGATTAAATTGGTGTCCTTCACATTAGCAGCCATGATCCTTGACCTTCTGCAACTTCTGTTTGATACAGAACAATCTTACGTGCACTTCATGAAAACCATGCACATTTGTTCAGGATGACAGTTTTTGCATCAAGGTGCATTGAAGCATGTTTGATGTGTGTGAGTGTGAGAGAGGTTTTGTTGACGAGCTGTTTGTTTCTTTCAGCACGGTGACGTCTGCCGTGTTCACCGTTGGGGACAATGTGGTGTCGGGAAGTGACGATCGCACTGTCAAGGTGTGGGACTTGAAGAACATGAGATCTCCGATTGCTACCATCCGCACCGACTCAGCCGTTAATAGGTAAGAGCAGCAGGTTGGTGAGGTGTAAGACCGCTTTCTGAGACTGTTGTTTCTGAACAAGCAGAGACAGCGCTGTGCCCGTTTTAGAAAGTTCTGGCAAATTGGGAAACTTTATTCCTCAATAACAAGATATTCTGAAAGAACTAAGGGAAGTCAGGCTTCGGGGCCAGGAATAGTATGGAAGATTTGGATAATATTTTCTTTTGAATGTCTTCATTTAGTAAATGGTATCTACGGTAGCTCTGTTTACACTATTTGCATTAAATGGCTTACAGATACTGTAGCGTCTTGTTTCCATTAAGTGCAATACATGCTATGTGTTATTTGTAAAATGTCTAACCGAGGGGAACGAAAATAGCCTGTCAACAAAGATGTCTGGCATAAATACATGCTGTCTTATTTTTTAATAATTTAGTTTCTTGATTGTCCTAATCTGAAGGATAAGTGTCTCGGCGAACCAAAGAATCATCGCTCTGCCGCATGACAACAGACAGGTCAGGCTGTTCGACATGAGCGGGGTCCGTCTGGCCCGTCTCCCTCGGAGCAACAGACAGGTGTGTTTCATTATTACCTTTTTGCTCCATGTCTGTCAAGTTGACTAACACATTTTTTCCCCCTTATGGTCACAAAGGCTGCATTTATTTGATTTAAATACAATATAACAATACTTTCAATAATAATAGTAATTACCATATTTTCCAGACTATAAGTCACACTTTTTTTCATAGTTTGGCTGGACCTGCGACTTATAGTCAGGTGCGACTTATTTATCAAAATTAATTTGACATGAACCAAGAGAAATGAACTAAGAGAGATGAACCAAGAGAAAACATTACCATCTACAGCCCCGAGAGGGCGCTCTGTGCTGCTCAGTGCTCCTGTAGTCTACACTGAAGACATAGAGCGCCCTCTCACGGCTGGAGATGGTAATGTTTTCTCTTGGTTCTAAATAAATGCGATTTATAGTCCAGTGCGACTTGTATATGTTTTTTTCCTCATCATGACGTATTTTGGGGCTGATGCGACTTATACTCAGGTGCGACTTATAGTCCGAAAAATACGGTATAATATAATATAACTTTTTTCTACTGTAATGCATTTAAAATCTGAAAATAAAAAAAAATACTAATCTTAAAATTTTGAATGGTAATGTATTATCAGATTTAGGAATATGTTTTCTTATTTACAGCTATATTTTTAGCAAATATTCTGGTAACCTTTTACAACAAGATTTATTAGTTAACATTAGTTTACTACATTATTTAACATGAACTTAGAATTAATAAATGCTGAAGAAGTATTGTTTATCTTATTTAAAGTTAATTTCAATATTTACTAATGCATTATTAATCTCAAAAGTTGTGCTTGTTAAAGGGATAGTTCACCCAAAAATCTAAATTATGTCATTAATGACTCACCCTCATGTTCGTTCCAAACTAGTAAAACCTCCGTTTATCTTTGGAACACAGTTTAAGATATTTTAGATTTAGTCCGAGAGCTCTCAGTCCCTCCATTGAAACTGTGTGTACGGTCTACTGTCCATGTCCAGAAAGGTAGGAAAAACATCATCAAAGTAGTCCATGTGACATCAGAGTGTCAGTTATAATATTTTGAAGCATCGAAAATACATTTTGGTCCAAAAATAGCAAAAACGACGACTTTATTCATTTTTGTCTTCTCTTCCATGTCTGTTGTAAGACAGTTAAAAACAAAGCAGTTTGTGATATCTGGTTCGCGAACGATGTAACCGGATCTTTTTGAACCAGTCACCAAATCGAAAATGAATCGTTTGAAACGGTTTAGGTCCCCAATACGCATTAATCCACAATTGACTAAACTTTTTTAATATTGCTGACACTCGAATGATTCGTTCGCGAACCGAATATGACAAACTGCTTTGTTTTGAACTCTCTCACAACAGACACGATCTGTTGCTGTTGCTCATTGTTTTTTCATGTTAGTTAATAGATTAACTAATGGAACCTTACTATAAAGTGTTACCGATATTTTATTATAGTTGCATTTTATTTTCAAATTGAAAGTGAACTATTTTAATACATATTTATATGAATACATTTGTATACTTTAAACAGTGTCATTATAAATGCACATTTAAATATACATACATTTATAAACAATTTAAACCAATAAGCATCACTAAGTGTTGAGCCACACCCCTTTAACTATTGCATTAGCGTGTTTTGTATCTTTTTATGTGTCCTGACCACCATGTTGCATTTGACACGCAGGGCCATCGGCGGATGGTGTGCTGCTCTGCCTGGAACGAGGAGAACCAAGCTTGTAATCTGTTCACCTGCGGCTTCGACCGTCAGGCCATCGGCTGGAACATCAACATCCCGGCCCTGCTGCAGGAGAAGTGACACGCTCGCCGTTCAGTTTCACACATACAAGCTTAACACGTTCGTCAGTGCCACACCTGCAGTAGATTTTAAAAGAACACATTCACGTTGCATGTGACCAGACTCAGTTTTTCATCCCAGTTTGGCGTCTGTGGTCTCTGACTCGTGGTCACCATCACCATCACCATCGTATGTGGAAAAAAACTCAATTTCATGGATATTTTACATATCTAGCCCTGCGCTGTCTGCTCTGAGGTCATATAGTGTTGTGAACTTCCTCCCAGTCTTGTTACCGAGACCCGTCAATCCTGCGAGGCTGGGACATTGCTGAAACTTTCATTCCTGGCCCACCGCTGTTACATTCAATTAAATTTCACTTCAGTGCTATTTTTGTTGTGCAATGTACTTTGTAAAGATATCTTTTTATTTTACAGTTGCATTTTAGAGTTCTTTATTGTTTCGTTTTTTTGTATAGAGTTCTGCTTTGCTCTTTATAGAGATGAGATGTGCAGAAGAAACGTCGAGCACTCTGCCTTTGTGAATGGAAATCAAGCAATCACATTTACAGATCCGCACCTCCGCGATGTTCTGATGGGAGCCGCCGTTCCAGAAGCCTGTCAGTATTACCGCAGACCATTTGCATGACAAACCCACCTCTCTCCTCAAATACGTGAAGCGAAATGCTGTATAATTGCGGTGTAATCTTGTTCACTCTATTGAAAACCAGCTTTGTAAGTATTGAATGTTTACGAAGCCCTACATTTGATGTTCACTTCCATTTCAAGGGCTTTCAAGTCGTGTAGAAGTAAATATTTGAATCAGCGCGTCTGAATTCAGAACAAGTTCACTGCAGTAGTTTTATATTGACGTTTCCGATGTTGTGCTGTCCGTCAGTCATCATCGGACCAAATATCAATGCCTTGCTCAGTGTGATCTGCTGACACTTGAAAGGCTTTCTGATGTACTTCGTGAACCACTGTGCTTAGCTGTATCTACAGAAACAGGACACTCATTAATAATCCTTAAATGGAAGCTCTTCCATCAGTGTGTTACAGTTGGTATCGTTACACCAGAACTACACTGGACCGTGCTGGGAGTCTCGGAGGAGAGTGTCTGTTAACTCTGTTAGGTCTAACAAAAAGATGTTTATGATGCAGTGTATATTTGTGACGCCATGTTTAATGGACTGTATTTGACTTGATATGAAATGTACGCAGTGAAGCATAGAAAACGCTCAGAAACAACAGTGTATATGACCCATCAGAACGTCCTTCCAACATTTGAGTCGTCTTTAACTTGCTATAGTGTTCTGTGGGGTATTCTGTATTGAGCCATTTCACTCTTTTTATTTGAGAGCAACCTAATTTGCTGTTTTGGAGAAGCATATCGCATCATATACTAATAATAAAGAGAAACCGAATCTAAATCATTCACTGCTGGGCTTCAGAATAAAGTGACCGTGTCTTTCAACAATCACATTGTTTTGGTTTAATCTACAATTGAATTGTACTAATGGTAGCGTGTGTACAGCAAACAGAATCAAGTCAAAGTGTAACACAACATTTTAGTCTTTATTCACATAAACATTCACTTATAACTCAAGTGCAATGTACACAACCTTAGCAGCATATGCTTTTGGGTTAAAATTGAGATATATCTTTAGGTTATCCTCTTAAGTGTCCTTTCCTTTTTTTTTCTTTTTTTTTTTTATACAAATTTTTACAAAATGTACAGTCATTAGTACAATATTGCCATTCAATCATGCCTTACAACTGAATTACTTAATGCAGTTTTGTCTGGGGCTGTGTGATGAAGAAAATGTTCAACTCGAACAATAAAATGAATGTTGCAAAAAATAAATAAAAAGTGAAACACTTAAATAACCAGTACATAGAAGTCCAATAACGTACATTTCTAACTGGGTTGCCAGTGTGGTGGAAATAACTATGAAAGGGATCAATCCATTCAACATCAAGTTGAACATTTTAGAAATTGTGGGGAATAGAATAAGTCGAGATCACAGAAAAAAGAGAAAGGTAGGTAACGCTGGGTCACATTTGATCGGTCAGTTTCACCATCTTCGCATTGATATTCTATTAGTAAAAATATAATTTAAGCTGGGATGGATTCATTATTTAAAAAAATAAATAAATGAATAAATACTTGACATCAGACATTAAAGGGGTCAGAGGAAGATTTAAATATATTTGCCACCACTAGGTGTCCCTGTAACATCTTGAGCTGTTTGTAAAGGGATGATGCATGATATCTCAGCAAAGGTTGACAAAGTGGCATTTGAAAATATATACTGACTGAAAGCTTATGAAAAACCACATGAGCTGTGATAATCTACTCAAAAGCAGTAACAAATTATGCAATAACAATGAACTATGCAATGAAAGGAATCAACAATAAAATAAAATAATCGTGCAACAATAAACATCTTTCACAGACAAACAGTGATAGCTTGACACCACAGAAAAGTGTAAATCTATTTTTTATTTTTTCAAAGACACGAATGAGATGTATGTGTAAATTAAATAAACGAATGCAGGAGAATCACTGGTCAAACCTCGGGTAAAGAGCATACATGTGCTTGCTTTGTAAATGAATCCATCAACTACGAATTACTCCATAATCACGGATCTCTACTCGCACTCTTAACTCCATTTTCTTTTCGTTTTTGTGTCTACATCAAACTGCCGACATTTCCCTTTCTTTTCACGCAGGTCTCTGCTCAGAACACCCTGTGTAAGATACAGCGCTGACACAAAGAGAAACCAGAGGAGAAATGACATGTCACTGGTGAGCGGGATTGAGGTATTAAAGCAGCAAGCTGTACCTGCTAAAAAAACAGCAAGAGACCCGGGGTGTCGTAATGGCACCATTTACATTACCCCTAACCTGCACAACCAGAATGGAGCTGAATTAACCTGTCATTGCAATGTCAACCCCTACTGTTTTTTCGTTCCTTCTTTTTTTCCCCCCATTTTGAAGTTGTACCAATGAACCAAAGGCAAAGGAGAGAGAGGAAAACGAGGGACGCATCACTCTGACAGGACCTCTAATTGGACAGCGTGTCGGAGCTCTTCAGGGGCAGGCCATCCGGAAACGGGCAGATAATGACAAGACGGCAGCTGCCTTTCACTTTGGCGAAGGTTAACACACATACACACCTTTGAATGACGGCTACAGCAGAGCCGTCAGTGGTGAGAAAGAGAGAAAGGTGACCATCTTTCCATCTGCTGTGTTGTGAGAAAATCGCCCCGTTTCTCACATCCCCCCTTTGTTGTCTATTCCGTTAGCTGGTAACCCTTGTTCTGCCAAACATCTCGCGAAAGCTACATACATTGTTTCCCAGAAGGAAACACCCCATAAGGCTAACTCTAACCTTCCAATTATTTTTTTTTTATTCTGTGGGATAAAATTATTTTGCGGTAATTGACATGTCATAATGGACAATCACTTTTGCATTTAGCCTCAATGGCCACTGCAACTTCTGGTCTAGTGCAGTGAATGGAGATTCAGAGAAAATCTTATCTTGGGTGTGTTACACAACAGGACAAGCATATTTTATATGATTTATCTTCACACTAAAGGGGGTCGCACACCGGACGAGAAGCACAGTGCCGCGTCGCGCCACATCTTTAAAGTTCGAACACATTATTCTCTATGAGTGTACACACACCGGCGGCGCCATTCGGCGTCTGTCCGTGGCGCCCAGCTACGACTCAGAACGCTGTTCAAATTTCTGCCGCGCCACAGAGCGCCATCTGCATAGTTTAATATTTAAAAAAAACATCATATTTGTTTTAAATCGTTCATACATTACACCAAGATACCACTGCTGCAAAATACTACTTGTATTAGTTGTACAGCTTAATTAAAATGTAAACATATATAATTAAATATATAATAAACGTAGTACTTTTAAAATTTAATTTTTCTCTTGAGACATTTTTACATAAGCGAAATATTAAAGTATTGTAACATTTGCCTGTCAATTAAGCTTTTATCAATTAAAATCATATATTTAAAATAATAATAATAGATGAAGCTAAAACTCACCCATCTTGCTGCGAAATTGAATGTGCGAGTATGTGCCCGTCCGGTGTGCGATACCTCGAGTTGTTCTACGTGTGGCGCGACGTGACGCGACGCTTCTCGTCCGGTGTGCGAACGCCTTACAGCCCAATCCCAATTCTACCCTTTACCCTTTCGCCTTCCACTTCTTCATTTCGTTTGTCTCAATCCTCTTTTGGCCGGAGGGGATAGGGGTAGGGGGAAGGGCCAGATAACCCTTCAAACGAAGATTTTTGAGGACCTAACTTTAAATGAAAGGGTATGATAAATTTCCCCGCATATGGCAATATGGCTGCCATAGCAAGCAGAGAGACCCATAAAAGTAAGTCATTTTTATATGTTACATTCAATTTTGTGTTCGTATGTACAGTTATTTTCTCAGAAGAAAGGTTTGCAAAAAATCGCTATGATAACAGTTCGCTAATGTTATTGACTGTTCCACAACATATTTTATTGATACTCACTGTTTTGACAACATAAATACTAGTCCAGTGGCAGGTAACTTATCTTTTACCACACATCTGAGTTTGTGTAAACCGTGAATTTTCTTTAACATGGCGGCGATGTATGATGACATGTAACAGTGTAGTAGTGGTGTCCCATTTCTTAGGGGAATATTTTCAGCCCTACCCCTTCACACTCTGTTTCAAGGGACAATGAGAAGGGTTAGGCGTAGGGTTATCAATTAGAAATGGGATTGGGCCTTAAGGTATTCTAGAAGCTCCTGGAACTCATTACAAGAATGTTATGGTTTATTAATATGGCTCTGTGGAATAATTGATCAATCGCTGCATCCAGCAGTATTTTATCCCCCAATAACAACTGGTAAAAGCTGATAACACAGGCTCAGCCGGGTAACTGAAGTCAGCACTGTGTGCTTACTGGGAATGGTTTTTCTTCATGGAAGCTTTGCGTCTGGTGAGCTAATAAAATATTAAAACTCAAATCAATATTTTGTGTACAACTATTTAATTATGTCATCCAAGTATTGCAGTTTTAAACAGGATTTTTCAATGACCTGCAAGATCCTGTCCCCTTTGGACACCAAAGCAATTCCATCAATTCTGATCCGGATTAGAAATGCTTGAAACTAATTTTTTGGTGTATTTGTTCTTAGCTTAGCCTACTAGCTTTGCATAGCAAAAAAAAATAATTTTGACTAGCTAGAACAAGGAGGTACATTATGGTTCTATGTTTTAATCAAGTGTGGAGGATGAGTATAGGACCTTTCATGTAGTTTAATGTCAACATTAATTGAATCGTACAAGTGATTTTTCTTCTATATCAGTTAAGCGCAAGTCCCTTCCCTCAGTCATTGGTCAACTCGATCACAAAGTCAACCTGACTAAAAATCCAGACTTTTGGAAGGGATTTAATTGCAACAAACTAACCCTATCTATGGGGATGTGCTTCAAATGTGAGGGGACTCAGGTTAAGGATAGGGGTACGTATTCGGCATTGTGACTGGCATGACCAATGAAGTCAACAGAATCGGCTGTGAGGTAAGTTTGTGTTTGCGCTTTACTGGTTTGGGGGGGAAAAAACACTAACGCAAAATTCTTCCATGCCTCATCTTTACCTCAGTAGCAACATTTTGCGAGAGTTCGACAGAACAAGGTTCTCCACTAGTGGAAGTTTTTTGGCAGTGGGATGTTGTTGACTCTGGGGTGAGTAAGGGCTTCTGTGGCGACTGGTTGCAAGGTGAAGGTGGTTTTGGTGATGAGGACAAGCTTCAGTACTCATACAGTCAAAGTGAAGTTTTCCTGCTCGGGAGGTTTTCTGACCCAGGTCCCTAATCCTGCTTCCTGTAGACCCTTCAACCACTGCAGCTTCACAGTCTGGTAGGTGCCGGCCGCCTGCTTCGCTTCACAGTACAGCGGCATACCACTCGCCCCACGGACCACCAGCTATAGAGAGAGGAAACAAAAAGAAGAATGAAGGAGAGAGGGATGGGACAGACACAAGAAATGGTGAGTGCGCAAAGCAAAACGAATGAGCCGGCACAAACGTGGCGTTTGAGCAGCTGTGTAATGTCTCCATTTAAATTTCACAGCAATTGAACATTCTCCGTGCTTTTGTGCATTTCTTTGTCGCACACTCACACACATGGAAAAGACAGTGTGAGCAAAAAGAGGGAGCGGTGAACAGAGGGGCTCGGAGAAAAGAAAAGTTTCTTTGGAGATTAGCGTGTGTGCTCTTGCGTCCCTTACTGCGAGCACTGAGCGTTTGCCATGGGAGGCCGCTCAAGTGCTTTTCAAGATGATTACCATTTCCACAGTCATTAGACTTTAACTGCCAGCATTTGGTACAGCAGCCGGCATCTTTCCCATAGATTTACATGATGAGGACCTAATTCTGCCCTATACTTTTTCTTTTTTTTTCATCTCATAGCAAATGGGATCTGTCTGTTGTGGCTAATAAAAACGGAATTATTCATCCTCAACTAGTTTTTTATATTGACCTGAGAAAATGCCACTGGAACTGGGCTGGTTAATGAAAGGTCCTTGATTTCAGCTCTGCAAGGATCCATTGATTGTGACCTTGACCGAGATCCCTAACCTTAATTGAACTCAGTTGCAGTGACCTCGGCCAGAGATCTCGGCCACTTCTTGGGATCTCTGCACCCTTGCTAATCTGCGGCCCAACCTTTCTCCCGTTTTATGGCATTGCTGGTGGGTAGACAGACTACTATGGTGACCAGGCAGTAACTACTAATGAAAGATATCAAAAGCACAGCAACTTCAGAGTAATTGTTGCACTTCAAGTGTGAATGGGACTTAACATCACCATGAAACGAATATTGTGACCAAGCCACTGTCGATTTTTTTGAACGGCAAAACCTTGGTCGCTGTCGTGAAATACTCAACGGTTTCCCTTTGATAAGGGAAGTGTTTAAGGGATTATATGCAACACCCTTAAGTCATTCCCTTAGGTAAGGGGAAATCACTCCTTAAGGCTCATACTTAAGGTGGTTTATGCAACTGTGCCTAAGAACTCAATTTGAATATGAATCTACTTTGTGACTATTAATAAGTATATTTAGCCTACTGTTTTTTTTTACAAATAGCATGAATTTGGACATACTACTATTTTAGTGTCCTATTTTTTATCTGCTATATAGTATGGAAGCATTCCATTTCAGATGCAGCATGTTTTTCTGTTCAAATGTGAGCTCACCTTGCGATAGAGTCTGATCCAACGTTCAAAAAGCGCATGCTTGCAAAGTCTAGATGGAGCCCCGGAGTCCCTCCTCTTCCCAGTAGACGCGTTGAGCATCTCCAGTTGGATGTCACCTGTCGTCCAATTGACACTGTAGCACACAGACTTCCCCTGCTGCCTGCAGTCACTGTTGCTCAGGCCTGTGTATGCAAGAAAAGAGAGGGAGACTTAGGGAAAGACAGCAAGACGGTAAGAACGAGCACTCAAGGGAGGTTCTATTTAGCATGTGATTGCTGAAGTGTTTCATTAGTAGGTGAGCATGTCTGTGTGTCGTCGGTTCTATCTTTGATGTAAAAACTGGTTCCAGGAACAAAGGATCTCTCGGGCTCCTCAATCATTGCCGCATCGCTACACCAATGCGCATGGCATTCTTTCTTACTTTGTTAAAGTGGAGAGGATCATAGCATGCCCATGTACTGTACTGCTGACTTACATTGAAACAAATCTGTATAACTAACTTTCTTCTGTGGAATGTTTAATATATCTCTTTTTGTTTTCCACAGTAGAAAGAAAGTCAGACACATTTGATAAATGATAGCATTTACATTTTTGGTTGAACCATTACTTTAATCCTCCTGCAATCTCAGATTCTCTACTCAGGGCCTCTAAACAGGTGGAATAAATCGTCTGCTTTAATAATGTCCCTATCCTTTTATGTCGTAATGCAGCTTTTTTCTGAAAACCTCGCTCACTTTTTCACAGTGTCATTTCATACTCTGCATTCAGTTTATCCCTGTATGTCTGTAATTGAGCGTTTAATTTTTATTTTACCTCAAGCAGGCTTCATCATTTACTGTCAGTCACAATGTCATCGTCTATCCATCATCCAGAGCATTTTACACAGTATGCTGCTAAATGTGATCACTGTGTTTGACATACGGCTACTCTTAAGTGCCACTTGGTATCTTATAAGTGTTGGGCTAAAGTATGTGACCTACATTTAAAAGACATCCTCAGTCTCAGTTTTTCTAACAAAAGAGTAGGTTAGAGTGAATCATGATAGAGTTTTGGTTAGTTCTTGTTTGGTGCTAGAGAAGCAGGTGAACCAGCAAAACTGAGCGGGTGACTAGCATTATACTAGTAAAGCTCGTCAACGAAGAAAGTCTTACTGCTTAAGATAGTTCTGTAACTTGGTTAAGCTAATTAAAGGTGTGCTAAGTAAGTTTTGTTCATCAGTAATGTTTTGCTAGCTTTTCTTTTTCTGAGTAGCTCTGAACTATATACTGACACCTACTGGCCTGGATGTATGAAGTTTGTTTACTAACTACTGTCTCAAAGCAGTTTGTCTTTTGTTTTGTTCCTTTTCTTTCTTGTATATATACGGTACATTCCTAGACCCAATCTGAAAGGATTTTCATGCATTGTTGGTGCTGGCCTTTGCATAGCTTGTACCAGTCTTTATTTTTCACTCATTCTCATTGTGTTTGGACCAGTAGATTGCAAACTCCATCATGTAAAATAAAAGTTTTTTCTTGAAGACAGATGTGTTCAGAGTTTTCATCTCCGTGTATAAAATTGGATATTTCTTAACATATAAGCACCTTTATACTCGCACATTTATTAAACAGGCCTATGGCATGCTGTTGTTTAGATCTAACATTTGCATGATAAAATGCAACCTGCATTTAGTAAAACACAATTTAATGATGCCCCCTGTGCATAAGTGAAACTGAATGAGTCAATAATATACAAATAATGAGTCAGAGGAAAAGTTTGAAGGAAATACCAGTCATTTTTATTTTCCTTCAAGCTGTCTTCATTTACTGGTTCTAATGATGTTGTCTATACATCATGCAGAGTTCCAAAACACTAAATGTGATGCTGTATTTAAGATAAAATAAGCATGTAACCATTTAGAGTAGGTCTGACCACTGAGGGGAGTCCTGACTGAAGGGTTTATTTCCTTCCCTTATGATAAGAGATCTCGGTCGCTTCTTGGGAACTCTGCACCCTTTATGACGATGATGATGCATAAAATAACCAGCCCATTTCCCCCAACAAGAGAATCCAGACAAAGGAAGAGAAGCTTGTCAATGGCAGCGATAGGGTGATTTGGAGGATGGGTAGATCCAATAGAGCAGTCCATCTGCCACACTGAGGCTCAGGAGAGCGGTTTAACAAAGTGATAGTGCGAGACAGAGTGTCCTCCATGCGCATAAGGTCACTTCTGCAAGGTCTGAGGTTTAACAGTGCATTCAAGCCATACATTCTATTCATATGTTTTGGTATCAAACCCACAATCTTGAGTTTGCTAGTGTAACTGGTCCTACTTGTATCCACTCAGAGCTGGATTTGAACCAGAGTCAACCCGATGTGGGAAACAGATGTGCTAACAAGTCGCTAGGTCTGGAAATGAGGTTTACAAGTACACCTCTTTCTACTTGGACGCCATTATTCTCACAGCCTCTTTAGCCTCCCATGCTGGTTGATGATGGTTTCAATCCCACTCGGAGAGGTGTGAGTGATACCAGTTACACTGGTACCCTGCTGTACAGGGATCCATAGGTCAGCAGGGACCTTCAAATTTTGTTATGCCAACTGACCAAACAAAGCATTGCTGTTAAATATACTACCATTCAGATTCCACATTTAGGAAATAAATAAAGGAAAGGTTTAAAGAAAATACCGCTAAGAAAAGGCTGGTTACGGTAGTAGCAGGTGGGCAGAGGTCCGACTCTCTCTAGCCTGTGGTTCATCATCCTGGAGAAGTGACCCGTGTGTCTCAAGCTGCCCACCGTCAGGCTGTACAGATACACTGGCTCCACAAAATGACTGAGTAGCGCCCCCTGCAGCCCGAGCACATTCCACCTGTAGAGAGTGCAGAGGGGTTAGGAAAGGTGTAGTCTTGTCCCAGACTTATGAATATGGCTTGAAGTGTAGTTGCCAATATTCTGTCCATGAACAGACAATTTAAGGTTTGGTCACATTAGCAAAATTTCATAGGCAAAGAAAGGTCCACTGTCTATTTTCAGTTGTGTGGCGATGAGTAAATCGCAGCTTTGTGTGTTAATCTCACAGATTTCTGTTGGTCAGCATGATGAAATCTACAGTATCTTTCACCCTTACGCTAAATTCCTAGATTCCTATGAAAATGACTTCATTTTTCCTGCAAACATTTGCAAACCGTGTGCAAATAAAAATATTTGTAAATGTGACCCAACCTCTGAACAGGAAGACTCCTTTTGATCCACAGCCACATATGGCTACATAAATTTGTGATTTATAGCGACTACATCTTCAAAAGTGCTGTTTGTATTGACGCGATTCTCGCAACCAATGGGGACCCTGTAATCACGTTAAGACAGCCAATCAGATTGAAGCTTGTGATTTCAGTCAAATTTTTTTTTTTCAGATGGCCTGTGAATGGTCCAGAGACAATATGTTTTAAAAGTTAAGATGGACAAACAGATAGATATTGCATTTGATCTCAGGCTAAATTCTAAATGTAAAATTTCCCCAGACAGAATAAATGTTTTGTTTTTGACCTTAGACCATAAGCTAACGTATTTACGAAAAGCGCAATCATTTACAAAAATGTATCTGCTAATGTTTACATCATTGTTCTTTTGCTTAATTAATGTCTCTTTATCATGCTGGTAATGATTGCAGGTACCTCTCTCTTCTCTCTCTCTCTCTGTACATCCCTGTTCGTGACTAATAAGCCATTATAGTTTTTGCTTTCCCAAGCAGTCAATTAACAGACTGCTCTTCAAGAGCTGCCGCCCAGTGTCTCAAATATGGATCCATTTACCCGAACAACAATCTGCTTGTGGAATCTCCTGCTTATCCAGACAAAATTAGTTTTTATTCTCTCTCTTCCTCTCTCAGATTCTACCAAAACAGAAGCGATTTGGCCTTGCAATATTAATTTACCCAAGAGGCAACACTGTGAATTAGAAACATCTTTTAATTCTCTTCCAAGAACAGCCATCTGGCTGCTGTAGAAACGTAACGGGGCAACCCCCCCCCCCCCCCTTTCCCAGCCCCCCCTCCAGTGCTGTAAAACGGCAGGCCATTAAAATAATGTGTTCATCTACATAAAACTCAAATAGAATATGACGGATCATATTCACAGGCTTGGCATTTATGGCTTCAATTATAGCACTCATCAACTTAATTAAACATCCACTCCACTCAATCAGCTCGGCATCCCTTACTGTCGAACAATAACAACACCTATCTATCATAACTCCGCAGAAGTAGGAAGCTCCCTGTATCAGGTCCAGGCTCCGAAATAAACCGGGGGAATAATGCCGCCTCAACTTAAAAACCATTATTATACGTAAATTATGACCAATACCTCGTCATCATTTTATGCAATATTTTATTGTATTGTTTAATATATATCATTATATTCTATTTTATAATTATATTCTATTTTCATTTTTCTGCTAAGTATCTTATTTGTTTATTCATTAAATTGGTAACATTTTACAATAAGTCAATTTCTTAACAATAATTAACTCCTTTAGTTAACATGAACTACAAACCAGATTCCAAAAAAGTTGGGACACTGTACCAATTGTGAATAAAAACAATGCAATGATGTGGAATTTTCAAATGTCAATATTTTATTCAGAATACAACATAGCTGACATATCAAATCTCAAAAAAGTTGGGACAAGGCCATATTAACCACTGTGTGGCATCCCCTCTTCTTTTTATAACAGACTGCAAACGTCTGGGGACTGAGGAGACAAGTGTCTCAAGTTTAGGAATAGGAATGTTGCCCCATTCTTGTCTAATACAGTCTTCTAGTTGCTCAACTGTCTTAGGTCTTCTTTGTCACATCTTCCTCTTTATGATGCACCAAATGTTTTCTATGGGTGAAAGATCTGGACTGCAGGTTGGTCATTTCAGTACCTGGATCCTTCTTCTACACAGCCATGATATTGTAATTGATGCAGTATGTGGTCTGGCATTGTCATGTTGGAAAATGCAAGGTCTTCCCTGAAAGAGACGACGTCTGGATGGGAGCATATGTTGTTCTAGAACTTGGATATACCTTTCAGCATTGATGGTGCTCATCTTTCCAGATGTGTAAGCTGCCCATGCCACACACTCATGCAACCCCAAACCATTAGAGATACAGGCTTCTGAACTGAGCGCTGATAACAACTTGGCTTGTCCTTGTCCTCTTTAGTCCGGATGAAATGGTGTCAGTTTTCCAAAAAGATCTTCAAATTTTGATTCTTCTGACCACAGAACAGTTTTCCACTTTGCCACAGTCCATTTTAAATGAGCCTTGGCCCAGAGAAACACATGCGCTTCTGGATCATGTCTAGATATGGCTTCTTTTTTTTACCTATAGAGCTTTAGTCGGCAATGGCAAATGGCACGGTGGATTGTGTTCACAGACAATGTTTTCTGGAAGTATTTCTGAGCCCATGTAGCGATTTCCATAATTACACTATCATTCCTGTATGTGATGCAGTGCCGTCTAAAGGCCGAAGCTCATGGGCATCCAGTATGGTTTTCCGTCCCTGGACCCTACGCACAGAGATTGTTCCAGATTCTCTGAATCTTTGGATGATATTATGCACTGTAGATGATGATAACTTCAAACTCTTTGCAACTGTTCTCTGAGAAACTCCTTTCTGACATTGCCCCACTATTTTTTGCTGCAGCATTGGGGGAATTGGTGATCCTCTGCCCATCTTGACTTCTGAGAGACACTGAGAGGCTCTTTTTATACCCAATCATGTTGCCAAATTGGTCCTCCAGCTGTTCACTTAACTTTTCCGACTTCTTATTGCTACCGATCCCAACTTTTTTGGAATGTGCAGCTCTCATGATGAGCTCCAAAATGAGCCAATATTTGGCATGACATTTCAACATTTGATATTTTATCTATATTCTATAGTGAATAAAATATTTTTTATAAGTTTATAAGATTTGTAAATTATTCCATTCCTTTTTTACTCACAGTTTGTACAGTGTCCCAACTTTTTTGGAATCGTGTTTGTAAGAACGAAAAACATTTTTAAAGCATTTATTTAATCAGCATTTACTTAAATCAGCAATATATTATTAAAATCAAAAGCTATATCTGTTAATTTTATCATGAACTTACAATGAATGGTTGTATTTTTATGAATTAATGATAATAAAGATTAATAAATACTGTAACAAAGAAATTGCACACTGCACATTAATGCAGTAATTAATGATTACTGCTGGGATGTTATTGTAAAGTGTTACTAGTTTATTTTATATTCTCCATATTTCTAATATTTAGGGTATTACTTACTAAATGTAGTACGTTATTGATTCCAAATGACATGCCAAAAATTTTAGTTATTAACAATCCATTACATTACACATTTTAGGTATTATAATAAGACTACCTTTTTATTCCTTTTGACCTAACTCATTTATCACATTGATTTAAATAGGATATTCTTCTTCCATATTCATATAAAAATGCAAAAAATATTTGCAGAAAATATATTCCATTCATTGTTATCAACAGCATGAAGTGCATTAAACTTTACATTACGTCAAGGTTTCCCAAACCGGGGTTTGTAAATGAACTGCAGTGAGTTTAACGAAAAGCTAATAATTAATAAAATCATAAAAATGGAAAATGAAAAAGAATAGTTTTAAAATAACAATTTTCAAATGAAATCTAATAAAAGATACTTTTTTTTTTGGTAAGCATTTTATTTTGTTTGTCTGCATGTCATGTGAACATTAACCAACCTCAGAGAACTGTGAACATGCAAGTGTGATACTTAATTATTATATTAGATTATAGTCGTTCAGATGAAAAGAAATATATGTAGTGTATGTAAATAATAAATAATGTGAATTTGTGCATTTTAATGTGTTTAGAAGACAAAAGCCTTCAGAAGACATAGTAATACATTGCTATATATATACTGAGTGATAATGCAAATAAAAATGTATGTTCATCAGTAGTTGATGCAATGTTGAAACACTTCTGAAATGAACCTGACACAATGATTGTAAATCTAGTGCAGACATCTCACTAATGACTGCTCTTAAAACTGGAAGACTTCATGAAAATTAGTAGTAGGCTATTTTAGAAAGGAACATTTGAAAGATGAAACAGTGGAATGCGGGAGAATCAATATATTATGAATAATGTATTGCTATTGTGTGAATAACGGAGGAGGATGGTGGACGATGTGATCCGAGCTGTGAGATGACATGTTGTTGTGTCTCGCAGGTTTCAAAAGGGACAAGTTATTAAAAGAAAGAAAAGGAGGATTAAGAGTCTCCAACGATAACTTGCAGTGCTACATTTGCTACAAGTGCAAGCATTTCAGTGTCCATATATTCATTGCTGTTCACCTTACTCCCAAAAATAAGTTGACACAATATTTACAGTATGTTACACAGCATTTTAAATCATGGCTGGTGAGGGCGTTTTTGAATGAAGTAATTCAGACGACGTGTAATATTTAGTTACTACCCATCTGTGTGTGTGTGTGTCTGTGTATAAAAATAAATATATTTATTTGCTGGAAGCAAAATACAGATTTTTATATATATATATATATATATATATATATATATATATATATATATATATATAAACATAATAATGTAAAAGTAACATAAAAGATGAATGCAAAATACAGATTCAAGAAAATGATTTTTTGCAATGTAATTGCAGTGAGGTCCCATTATCACAGAATAGGTTTCCTGTGGCAGCGGAGGAGCGCGGGAGGGTGAGACGGAGGATAATGATGTGAGGTCAGGGAAATGATGAAGGGATGAAAAACAAGAGTGTGACTAAGGATGAAAAACAGGGCGAGCTGGTTGAGGGCAGTGCAGATGAATGGAGTTGGTCTATGAGGGACTGTAAGGACTCTAAACCTCTTTTCCAGCCTGCTCTTGATGGTGACCTTGATCAACAGCCCTTCTGAGTTGTGGGCTCAACAAAAGAGCAGGATAACTCAATGGGATATAAAATGGAAAAGGAGTGGAACACTCTGGATGCTCTATTTGGTCTTTTTCTGTGTGTTTTTTTGTTATTTTTGTAAGTAATTATTTTAACCCTGCACGATGACCTAGCGAGATAGAATCAGACCCATGTGGTCCTGGCCGATGCAGTCTGATTGGTCAAATGAATGGCTCAGGGGAGAGCGCTTCACCTCAGTGTGACTCTGTGTCGCTGTGTCCAGCCTAACATACACACATCACATGCAGGGCTGGGTGATTTCATGCTTGAAAAGATACTGGTAGGAATTGAAACATGAGTTTTCTGTCTGTTATAAATGTGTAAAATGCTCCTGGTTGGTAGGGGAAAGCAAATAAAGAGCAGCTTGCTAAAAAAAAAAAAAAAGCCCTTTAGTTATTGAACTGAGTATCTGCTAAGCCACACCCTCTTAGATACTGTTGCTATGCTCCGAGAAGCATTCATACTATTGTGAAGCAGAAAAAAAAACATGCAGATTACACTGCAAAAAAGGAAGAAGAAATTAAATACTGCATATAAAAAATATATTTTTTTAAATGTTACATTTATAAAAAAAAAAAAAAAAAAAAACCTGCAATGTAACAGTTAAAGGGGGGGGGGGGGTGAAATGCTCGTTTTCACTCAATATCATGTTAATCTTGAGTACCTATAGAGTAGTACTGCATCCTTCATAACTCCAAAAAGTCTTTAGTTTTATTATATTCATAAGAGAAAGATAGTCTGTACCGATTTTTCCAGGAAAAACAGGACCGACTGGAGGCGTGACGTGTGGGCGGAGCTAAAGAATCACGAGCGCGAGTAGGCTTTTGCGTTGAGAGCATGTGGAAGCTGTGACATTACCCAGAGCCGTTGAAAAACATATTTAACGGCTCTGACATTGCCTTGAGGAAAAAACCATCATCCAAAATAAACCATGGTTTACAGTCAGATTCAGCGTATATTTATGATCCAGAATCAGATCCCGAGGCTGAAACTGAACGAAAGCAACAGCAGCAACGACTCGCTCCGAGCGGGGCTCGAACCCGGGTCTCTGGCATGGGAGGGGATGCACTAACAAGGAGGCAAAGATATTTGAAGCAGTTTTACTCACCGCCTGCGGTTCCAACACACGATCGTGACCCTTTTCGTTGGGATTGCATCATTCTTAAGAAATAAATGATACCCTGTCCAAATCCGTCATCAAACTGGGCTTTGTTTGTAAAACAAGCATCTTCGAAATGCAGGGAACAAACACAAACACTTGCACAACTCCGTTGATGCTCTGTAAAAATAAACTCCATCCACTGGTCCGTTAATGCTGTTTTTTCTTTGGTAATCTGTGCAGGGTTGTCTTGCCCTGGCAACCAAAAACACACTTCTTTTGTGACATTTCGCGACGCTCTCGCTCTGATCAGTGAAGTCTGTTGTGCTCTCAGTGCTCTGCTATACAGGAGCGTGCACTCTTCCGGCAGAAGTGCGTCAGGACCCATATAAGGAAATTCGGCTCCATCTAACGTCACACAGAGCCATACTCGAAAAAAACTTTCCGAAACTTGTGACAAACCGGAAGGAGTATTTTGGGAACAAAAATACTCCTTCAAACGTACAACTTAATTTTTGAAACTTTGTCCATGTTTAGCATGGGAATCCAACTCTTTAACAGTGTAAAACAACTCAGTATGCATGAAATAGCATTTCACCCCCCCTTTAACTATTAAAACCCTGAACAACTAATACTGCATGATACAGTTACAGCATGGTAGTTTTTGTTGTATTGCCTTTAATTTAGGCTAAATAAATAAATCAATATATAACACAGTATTGCAATAATGAGAATCTAATGAAAATTACTAGAGAGAATATTAGTAATGACTAAATAAATGTAAAAAAAAAAATTGAATTTAAGGGAATAGTGTAGCTACTTATTGTCATGAAAATTATGCAAGAAAGTGAACAAATAAAAAAAAAAAAAATCTGAATGGCTCTAAAACCAACTTTGCAAATGCAAAACACAATTTCTTATTTTAATCATTTTAGTCTAAATGACATTTTGAGAATATAAACTCCATATTAACCTTAAAACCATCGTAGACTTAATTTCTGTTTACATGTCTGTAACAGTGTCAGAAACATTCACTATCACACTTCTCAGGTTTGAAAACTCACATAAACAAACAGAGCCAGCTGATGTGGTAATTAAATCAAGAATATGGCAGCCAGCTCAGATCCAGCTACAGTGTGTGTGTGTGTGTGTGCGTGTGCGTGTGTGTGTGTGTGCATGCGTGCGTGTGTGTGCGTGTGTGTGTGTGTGCGTGTGTGATTCACATGTTCATCCAGGGTGTGGACTGAGTGTGACAGAAGTGAGAAAGTGACATGATGTCTGAAACTGAATTAAATCACACTCTCAAGACCAAATGCCTCGGCCTTAAGATCATGTAGAATAAGACTTCATTAAAATATGACTAAACGTCTCAGGAGAGAAACAGAAATAATGAATGATGAAACTACTCCCTTAATAATATTCCCTACTAATTGTACAGTTCTCACAGTTTTCTGTATATATACACACATACATACACAGGTATGCATTTCAAAAAAGTTAACTAATTCATACACATTAGATCCATGAATGTGAATTTAGAAATAATATCAATTTTGATTTCAAGTTAACTTAAAAACATCCCTGCTACTAAAAACACAAACAAATCTGCAGTCTTAGATATATAACGCATACAGAGTGCCCATGAGAACACAGATTACCACGGTGCCGTGTCCCGTACAGAAGGTCATTATTTCAGGATTATCAATCAAAGCACAGTGTCGTCATAAGACAATAATTATGATCATCCCAGTCCCGAACACCAGCGGTTTGGACATCGCCCTTCTTCAAGGCAAATGTCATGCCAACCTTTATAATGGCGTATAAAAGTCACCCTATTTAAACGACGCTATCTCGTCCTCATAAAAACCAATCCTGTGATAAAGGTAAAACTTAAGTCAGTAAACCGTCCAGCACTTCACAAATCACTCTTCAGGGATAGTCAGTCCTCTTTCTTGAGCTTGAGAAAAAAACACAAAAGAACCGTGGTTTTGATACTGACCTGGAAATCTTGTCTGTGCATGACATGGTGATGAGACGTTCTCCTTGAAGGACTCCGTCCCACGTCTGGACGGGACCGGTGCTCTTCACGGGCAGCGTACCCTCCCCTGATTCAATCTTTGTCCGAAGATGGCTGTGAAACTTCTTTACCAAGTGTCTGTTGCTGTGCACTGAAGAAAATCCGAAAAATATAAAAAGTGTTTACATGATGCTCAATCTATTCATTTATGAAATGTATTATTTTATCAAATTTTTTTTTTAAATGAATAGTTACATTTAAATTAAAAATTAAATAATAAATACAAATTTAATAAATTTAATTTAAATGAATAGTTCACCCCGATTTTTATGCATTTATTTATTTGTTCTGGAGAAAGCAATATTAATGTATAGTAGGACTCATCTGACTAATATGCAGCTTTTGGCTTCACACGACATTAACTTATGGACTGGAGTGCTGTGGATAACTTTTGTGATGTTTTTATCAGTTGTTTGGACTCTCATTCTGACGGCACCCATTCACTGCAGCGCATCCACTGATGAGACAATGATGCAATGCTACATTTCTCCAAATCTCAAACAAACCTTTCAATATCTTGGATGGCTTGAGGGTGAGCTCAGTTTCATCTAACTATAGACCAGTTTGGTTTTTGCAAACAGTGAAGTTTTTTTGTGGGCGGAGCCTATCTGGTGGCAGAAAATGACAATGGAATAAGAGAATAAAGACGTAATTGAGATTATATTTTTTTTCAAGTTGTCATTCTCTCCTTTCCCTTCGGCTCAGAATCATGAGTTTATAATCTCACACATCTGGCTCTTTTTTTTATTATTATTATTATTTTTTTTTACAGAATTGACAAACTTAGTGTAGTTGAGTTAAATTAA
The DNA here is from genome assembly GCF_023724105.1 of Carassius gibelio. NCBI lineage: Eukaryota > Metazoa > Chordata > Actinopteri > Cypriniformes > Cyprinidae > Carassius > Carassius gibelio. Next base: position 16,941,362 of record NC_068394.1, read on the forward strand.
GTTATTAAATTAAGTCCGAACTGTGAGATAAACTGTGACCTCTACTCGAAATTGATCTATTCCTTTAATGTTATAATATAGTTCTTATAAATGGCGAAAAATTATAAAATGTATAAAGCTAAAACAAAATAATAATACTAATAATCATGATTTGTTTAACCATTATGGTTCTGTTTAAACTCACTACCATTTATGAATATATGACTTAGTTCAGTGTGATTTATATTTTACCCGTTCCACACATGTATGGCTTCAATGTTGTTTCAAAGTTTGAAAGCTACAAATAACTGAACTGGACTAGACTGCAGTCACAAGTATTTAAGGTGCAAGGAAAATGTTTCCCCACATGACATTTATAATCATTAAATTGTTTTATTTTTTTCCTTTAAAACAGAATAAGTTTGGATTAAGTTTTAATCCTCCAGAAACCAAAGAACTTGACACATATAGTATGTACCATCTGAACACTTTACATACAGAATACAGAAGCAAGCAGAAGAGATGATACAGACGAGTGAAGACTCTTACAGTCGGAGGTGATTTCATACGGCGAGTTGACGCGGGCGTCCCCGCAGGGCGACGTACTGATGTACATGTGGAAGAGGACGTTCTCTCGGAGTCTCAAACAGGAATCTCTGTGCCGTACGAAGATCGATTGCTCCCAGTCCTCTTTCCTTTTGCTTCAGAGTGATCGCAGGCCGCAGGCGGGAAGAGAGAACAGAGAAGGGAGACATGAGAAACAACCCCGTCTGAAAGCGTTCGCCGCTCACATTCCCGGCTAATAATGGGCCGAGGACACAAAGGAGACAAATATTGGCCTCCCCGCGACCAAGGCTAGCTCCATCACTGTCACATTCCCCTCTCGCCGCGCTCTTTCTCTCTCCGGTACACAATCTCAAATCATTACTCTGTCAGACCAAGGCGAATATAAATGTCGGAGACAAGAGCGAGCTGTAATTCTTTAACCCAGATGATCTGTAGCTAGTCAGCTGTCGGGAGGACACGGCGTTTCCTGCAGACTTTTACACATATCAGCACGATTTGGCATCTTACAAAAGACGTTCAGGAATAGTGCACGAGGTGAACTGTGCACGGGGAACGCATTACATACGCAAACATCATCATCGCTAATTTCCACCTAAGCTGTGCTAATTACGCAAACGACCTGCGATGTCAAGGATGGATCCAGATCAGTCTACTGAGGAAGGTGCTGTGCTATTTTATTTGCCGGACTTAATTATTTGTCTTCCAAACTCCAGACTCGGGCACATTTAGCGGCAGATAATGCAGTCTGGGAAGACGCATATGCAAATATGACATTACAGGCTTTTCTAAGCAGCAATCTGCTTCATCGAGGAAGACATTTAGAGTGTTTGCTGCCGCACAGTGATACCTCCAACACCAGACCAGACTCAAATGATAATGTGCTTTCTCTGAGAACGAAGAATTAACCCTTTGGAACGTACATTCTGCTCCTTTGTTGGGTGCGAAATGTGCTTCTCTGAGAAAATGTGTTGATTGCTTAAAGCTCTAAGGGAGTTTTTCAGATACAATATGAATATGGCTTTGATTAAAGCAGAAGGTAATTTCAACTCGGTGTGAAAAAAATGAGCAAATATCTTGTTTACAGTAATGCACTTACTATGGAAGTTACTGTAAGACCCAAATAAGAAAAATAATAATAATTGTGACTATATATCTAACAATTATGACTATTTCTTGTTATTGGGACTTTATATCTTCTAACTGGGACTTTACATCTCACAATGTGGCTTTTGCTACAATGTTATTATATATATTGCACAATTGTGACAATTATAGAGTGGTTGTGTACACACACTGCCACACACATTTCAGTTCAAACTGCTTAATTTAATTAATCAACCAGAATATTCCTTTAATGTGTTTTGGGCAAATGTAATGCATATCATAATAAATCACTTCATTCGTGCATCTATACATCATGCTCTTTTCTTGCATGCAGTTATTCTTTTTTAAAGCTGTTTCTTCTCCATGCATCAAAATATTGCAATTAACACAGTGAAAGCTACTGCATTGTGTGTGTGTGTGTGTTGGGTTTATTCATTCATTTACCTGAGGTGTAGCTCTAGTTGGGAGTACAGGAACCGCAGCAGGGCTCGTCTGGTGGTGATTTCAGCGTGACAGTCGTTGACCGCCAGACCCTGGTCACTGATATACTCTCCATTAATGCATTTAGTGCCGGTCGATAGCGCCACCACTTGGGCCTGTCTGAGATCCAGACCTGATGAGCATAAACACAAACACTTATGATGGCTTTCGAATATTGGATCCGACAGCAAACATTTGCCCGTTCACACCAACGCACGATAATGTTCTGTTTATTATAAGCGCACACTACAGTATTGTCATCTGACACTTTAACTGCTCAAGTGAGTTACAGAAGGATGGATTCTGGTTGGCTGTCAATGTTTTTATTAAATCGTTCTGAAAGTGATTCTGTTTAGATTGTTATGGTGTAAACTTCCAGAATTTGAATGATTATTAAAGCATATTTATTATTATCATTCTTGGTGTGAACAGGCCTAGTGCTGTCCTAAATTTAACATGTGAAGAACCATTAGCCAATCATAACAGAGGTCACATTTACGTACAGGTGTCTTGAAGGTAAACTATATATAAAATAATAATAATAATAATAAAAGAATACATTTGAAAATAAAATACAATTGATTGAAGCAATTTTTACAAGGAAAAGCCACTCTTTTTACGTTAACTTAATGTATAATTTAATGAGATTGCCATTTCTTTGTAATTATTTCTGAAATTAAGAAGCAATTTCTGAGAGAAAATTAATTATATGACAGGCACTAGAGACTTAAAGAAATTCAGGATGCATTAAACAAATCAAAAGTGATAGTAAAAAAATTTATAATGTTACCAAGGATTTCCATTTCAAATAAATGCTGTTCTTTTAAACTTTTATTTATTAAAGAAAAAAATAATAATTCAACAGCACAACTACTACTTCTAATAATAAAGATTCTGCATCAAATCAGTATGATTTCTGAAGGATCTTTTCATACTGAAGACTGGAGTAATGACGCTCAAAATCAGCTTTGCATCACAGAAATAAACAAATATAAACAAATAAATAAATTCAAATTGAAAGCAGTTATTGTAAACTGTTGGTTTTGTTTAGTTTCAGAGTGCTCCTGTTTAGTTAATCTTGGTTGATTTAGATCACCTGTTCCTGGTTTTTCATATCCTCATCACCTGTCTGCCTCTCATTCTGTTCTCCTTTGTCCTTGATCAATGTTACTTGAGTGGTTGAAGTGTGTTTAAGGTCATTTAAAGACTTCTTTCTTTTAACTTCTTCTTTGTGCACAGTTCCTAAAACTATGTACAGTACCACACTTTTTTTTTTTTACTGTATTTATATTGGCCAAGCATTTGACATCTGCATTTCTATACTTGCATCAAGGCTAAAGGAACCGAGATCAGTGAAAAAAGTATAATGTAATACAAAATGTTAAGAATGTCTGGTGGAAGAAAAATACAAAAATTGGCATATATAAAAAAGCAGCATGCACAAGGTTTTTATCAAGACAGATACAACTATAAATTCGTCTGTAGTCCACAATAATAGCTGTTCTTTGCTGATGTTCTTTACACAAGGATGAGTAACTCCTAACTCACTGTGGCTGTGCTGGTCATCAGTGCACAAAGCTTTTCTGTGACATTTTCATCAGCCACAGCAAGATTAAACCCACAACCCCGGCACAAAGCACCTCCACCTGCCACGTCTCACAGCTGCTCGGCCATGATCCGGCCCCGGCAGGAGCACACAGGCTTCTCTGGGATTTCTGCCCTGACAACAGCTCAAGCGTGCGAGTGGATGTCTCAGCATAAAGCTCTGTGTGCTGGAAAAAAATATATATCTCCCCATCGCTTCAAAAATGTAGTGTTCACTGCCTCATGTAGAGGGACAGGCTAGAGGCAACATATGAGCTTTTATCAGTCGGGGCCCAGACAGAATTGCACGCCGTGGCCCGACCGCCACCAGCACGGCTCGCTGGCAATAACAATAATAAAAAACTAATATTGAGGTGGGGTTAAAGGCATAGCCTTGGAAATCCATTCTTCCACCTTTCACTGCTTGCTGAACCGAGAGAGAGAAGGAGAAATAGATGAATGTGAATCAGAAAAAGAGAGACTGGGTCTAAAAAGAACCATAAGTCCAATCATACTTATTGAAAGAGGTTTACTGGACGTTCTAACTGTGAAACTCTAAATGTATTCATATAAACTGAGTTTAAAAGGTTATTTCATTCATAAACTGATATTTTGTCAAACATTTATTCAACCTCATGTCATTCCAAGGACGTATGTCTTAATTTGTTCTGGAAAACAAACAAAAAAAGACAGAAATTTAGCAGAGTGTTCATGTTGCACTAGGGGATGAAAAAGAAAGAAAGAAAGAAAAAGAAAGAAAGCATCCATATATATTAGGGGTGTAGCGGTAAGTGTAATTGTACTGGACCGTTTCGGTACAGGGCTTTCAGTACGGTGCACGTGTGTACCGAATGACCGAATGCAATATTTTGTGAGTGGAACCTATACATTTTCGTGTTTCCAAACGAACATATTAAGTGGCGGAAGTCTCTGCGTTCGGCGCAAATCCCGCCCTGCAGCTGATTCTAAGGCCGGTGATACACTGGCTGCATGGCGTGCGTTTCTGTGTCTTTAAACACCAGAATCGTTCCTGACGCGGTGCTGGCGCGCTGCTGCTACTGTAGGTGACATAGAGGGAGACTGCCGACAGACCAGGAGCTTGTCTTCACCACAACAAATCTATACTTCATGTTGAGCATAAATATAAAGTCTACTGATAAAGGACACCGTCAACAGTATTGGCGGCAAAATAGACTATGTTTGACAGGTGCAATATGCCAGTGTGTCAAAGGCATCACGCGAGTGTGAACATCACTACAACTAGGAAAAAAAACTATTGTAATTCAAACGCAGCTGCCATCGGCATTTAAACAGACCTTTGCTCTTAATTCCCATCGGTCCAACGCAATAACGAAATCGGAGCAGGTCACTTTGGAAAAGTTATATATTTTGTTAAAATATGAGCAGGTCTACAAGCTGGGATTGATAATACTGCACTGTAATCATAGTTTTTTTTTTTTCATAATATTTTATTATATGATATTGGTTTGAGACTGAGAGTATTTTATTTAGTGGAGAACTTTGCAGCAGTATTTTATTTCCTGTTTTTTTTTATTTTATATACTTTTTAATAAAATATATTTAAAAAAAGTGTAAACAAATTGTTAAAAAAAGTTTATAGTAATAAACAACCTGCAGTTTAATGTTTGCATTTCTTGCTCTTACTGTACCGAAAAATGAACCGAACCATGACTTTAACACCGAGGTACGTACCGAACCGTGATTTTTGTGTACTTTGTGAATTTATTTATTATTATTATTTTTTTTATCATTGCACCACAATGTCTTATCATGACAACATGTTAAATTATCTGCTATTTTAAGAGACTTATTGGCCTTTTTGATGTCACTTCCTGTTTTTCTAAATTCAAATTATATTATTATTATTATTACTATTATATATGCAAATTCAAAAGCTTGTAATCAGATTCTTTAAGAAGTTAATTCAGCAAAGATGCATTTAACTGATCAGAAGTGACAGAAAACTATTATAAAATATTTATAAAGGAATAAATGTTGTTCTTTTAAACTTTTTTTTGTCAGAATATACAATACAATTAAATATTAATAAAAGTAAAAGTTTCAACACTGATAACAATCAGACATTATTGAGCAGCAAATCAGCATATTACTTTGATTTCTGAATGATCATGTGACACTGAGGACTGGAAAATTCAGCTTTGCATCACAGGAAAACGTTACATGATATTTTATTATTAACAAAATATAAAAATGTGTGCTTTATTTGTCTTTTTTCACATTGCAATGACGTTTTTAAGGAAAAACGTGTCATTTAGATTGTTCCAAATATCCCCCTTCTGACAGAATTTACATTTGTGTGAGAACACATTCCTAATAAATCAATTATTAATAAATAAATATATATTTTTGACAATAATGGCAGCATTATTGTTGCATGTAACATGTAGAGTGGGAAAAGAGATTCCTGGTCCTCCAGAAAACAATAAATCCTTGAGGAAAGCAACGCAGCTGCCCAGCACAAACCCATCACGGTGAGTTATGGTCTTCTTTTCACACACTATTATATGAACTCAAACATCTCCAATGTTCCTCTGAAGACAAATGCCAGCTGGTTCTGCTTCAGTCTCCACCTGCCTTACCTGATCTATCCCAGCATGCATCGGTACAGTGCACAGCAGGGACCCGGCGTGCCCAGGTTTTGTGTTCAGGCATCTTTATTCAACAATCCCCAAAGCCAAAAACACTTTAGAAAAAAAAAGTAAGTTAAAAGGCCCAACCACCTCCCACTCCCAGCCTGTTCTCTCCATGCTGTTCCATTTAATGATAGTTTAGATCAATCTGGTGATGGCAGAGAGAAAGAAAAGAGAGTGCGTAGTCTTTTCTCTCTGAATTTGTTGTAAAGGCTCTTCTCTCGGTGTGAGGGGTGATAAGGCCTGTGGGCACTGCTGCTTTTAGAAGAGCAATACTCATCAACATCTCTGAGAAAGCCCATCGTGCCAGTGAGGTGGGTACAAAAGCAAACACCCTGGATGTGAACATGACCGCCGTTCTCTTTACCCTGCAGCAGACCGCTGTGTAAAGAACAGGAAAGAGAACATCACAGTATCAAAGCAAATGTGTGCACTACAGGAACTCACAGCACACTATACGTGCTTTTAATTATTGTCTTTAAAAATAGTTCACAAAAAGATCTGGAGAATGTAGCATTGGATCACTTCAATAAATCAATAAATGCTCTGCAGTGAATGGGTGCCGTCAGAATGAGAGTCCAAACAGCTGATAAAAACATCACAATAATCCACACCACTCTAGTTCATCAGTGAGTGTCTTTTCAAGCGAAAAGCTGCAAGTTTGTAAGAAACAAATCCATGCATAAGACATTTTTGACATTACTGGAGGAAGTGTTATGGATTATGGACTTATATTTTGGCCAGAAGTGACAGTTTAGACAGGTAAAAACATCTTAAACAGGAATTGGTTTATTAAAAAATAAAGCTTTTCAATTCACCAGACATTAACTGATGGACTGGAGTGCTGTGGATTATTGTGGTGTTTTTATCAGCTGTTTGGACTCTCATTCTGACGGCACCCATTCACTGCAGAGCATTTATTGATGAACAAGTGATCTAATGCTACATTCTCCAAATCTGATTAGGAAACAAACTCATCTACATCTTGGATGAACTAATGGTGATTACATTTACATTTTCATTTTGTAATTTTAAGTCAGAAAATATATATATATATTTTTTTTTTGGTCCCACTTTATATTAGGTGGCTTTTACTACTATGTACTTACATAAAAACACAAGTACAATGTACTTATTGTGTTCATATTATATTGTAAAACACTTTTGCTGCTATTGAGGTGGGATAGGGGTAAGGTTAGGGAGAGGGTTGGAGGTATGGGTAAGTTTAAGGGTGGGTTAAGGTGTAAAGTATGGGTCAACAGTGTAATTATAAATGTAATTACAGAAATTAAATACAGATGTAATTACATGTAGTTTTTTTAAAATATAAGTACAATGTAAAAACATGTATGTACACAATAAGTACATTGTACTAAATTATTAATTAAAATGTAAGTACATAGTAGTTAAGGCCAGTTAATATAAAGTGGGTCCATTTTTCTTTTTAAACCTTTTAAACCGTTAAATAACATTCCAAAAAAGTTTGCATATTATTATTATTATTTTATTCAGAATGCAGTTATTAAAGGACAGGCTATTTAAGTTGTGGAAATTTTTTTTTGCTTCTTCTTCGTATTTGATGCATTAGTATTTTATGTAGTATGATATAAAATAAAGGCGGAAAAATCAGCTTCATCCAGGACTTTATATATAATTGCATCAACAATTTAATCCAGAAAAACTGCAGTCACTATTATGTATGTCCAAAAATTTAATTCTGATCGCTTGTAATATAAATCAGTGAGGTTTTTATAGCAGACTACATAAAATTGTGAACTAGATTTATAAAAAAAGCAACACGATTCTAACAATTTAACACACAGAAATACAGATACTCAGACTTTACCACCGCTTTGCTGTCACCACACCAGACTGCACCTCTTCATCTGAAAGTGCTGTATTCAGTGATACAGTAAGACAGTATTCATCAGCACATGGGTCACTCTGGTGGAGGTCTGTCAGGGGAAAGCCCATCTGCTGATATGACTTTAACAAGCATCATTAGCCCCGCCTTTCTTAAATGAGTTTGGTTTCACAAAACAGGGAAATAATTCAGTTCATCAGCTCCTTCATGAGGCCATCAGATCATAAGGAATCATTAGATTGGGTTTTATGCATCCTCTGCTTTGGGAGGTATAGGAAAGGCCATACTGAACTGGCTAGAAAGGACACCGTGTATTTAGGTTTAAAAAAAAAAAAATTCAGAAAGCGATTATTTATGAAAATTGATGAATTTGCATTAAACTTATTTTTCTTCAGGGATAAAGCAAATGGCCGAGGTCAACGTCTACCAAGTCATCTGCATGCCATTAGGAATAAAGAGGCTCACGAATTGATCCTTTACAAGTTGCTCTTGCATGATAAAATGTTTGAATGTAAAATAAGGTCAAAACGGTGCACGTCATCACCATTACAAACTATTTTCCAGAGATAATTTGTGCAAATATGACACGCTTATATCAAATTATATGCCTAGAGAATGAGCTTCATCTACAAAAAGACACTAAATAAGTATTACCATTGTCAAATATAGAATCTGACCCCCCCCCCCCCACACCATTTTCATTCAAATTTTAGATAAGCTTTTAATAACTTTGTTGTGTGTATTTGTCATTCATTATATATATATATATATATATATATATATATATATATATATATATATATATATATATATATATATATATATATATATATATATATATATGTATATATATATAACACATTAAAATATCACAGTTTTATTTTTATTTTATTATGTTGATTTAAACTTAATTAAAATGATTAATGCACCATTTTATTTTATTTCAATTTAAGTTATTTATTTCACGTAAGGAAAATGTTTTTTAATGCTTTTAGGTAATTATAATTATAGTTAATTATAATTAATTATAATATCTTTGTTTTGGAGTACAGCCATCACTTGTATTCAAAACTTCAATAAAAAAAAGATAAAAAGATAAAATTCTCAATTTTAAGGCAGCACAAACACTTATTTAAAAAAAAAAGTTGTAGTTTAAAGTTGTAAAAGTTGAATTTGCATGACTATCTAGGAAAGGCACTGTAATTTATGAATTGGCAAGTGATGACCAGGGAGTAACATGTTGTAAACATAACTACATGATCTCATTTTGAGAATAAAACTTATCAGAACCTTGGTTGCGATTAATATGCATTTTTTTTTCACCACGGGAAATGTTTTTCTTTCCACTCCCAAATTGCTCTAATCACAACCATCTGTTCTTTAAATGGAAGTAGACACATCTGGTTCCCTTTCCTTCAACTGTGCATCTGATGTTCAAAACCCTGTCTCCCAGCATCCGTACCGTGCCTGGTTGAAATAAGATTATTCACACCATCTGATTCAAGCGGTGTCTGTTTCTTTTACGTTAGCAGATGAAATAATCCAATAAGAGTCCTGTGAGGAGCACTCTCGCTCAGGTTATGACTCCCTCTGCCGAAGTCCCGCGGTTCAAAGTTGGACCTGCATTAATATTCCACCGGTGCCCGAACCAGTCTAAAAGATTCAATAGATGCTCAAAGAGCAGTGAACAGAACCCCCAGTGTTTCTGTCAAGTTTGCGTGTCTGCTCGCCTGCCACAAATTCTTGGGCACCGATGTCTGGATCTTTGAAGATAACAGTCTTAATAAACATGCTCCCTATTACTGTGATGCAGACAGAGCGGGAAGAAGAGAAAGAGAGCGAGACCGAGCAGCGAGGACAGGGATTAGGTCAGATCTCACTCCAGTCTAAATTGATGAGCTGTGGTCTTCAAAATAAAAACATGATCCTGATCCTGCAATGGCTCCTGAAAGCCTGCAGCTGGGTCTTACACAAACACTGAAACATCAACCTGTCACTGCTCGGCACCTGAGCTCATTCATAATCTTGGGATATACTGTTTATTTTAGCAACAGTACACCGATAAATATAGGTAGGGCAAGTATCACTATTATTTTTGTATTGAATTTTTAAGAAGGCTATTGCTTCACTGGGGTCTTAGTACCAAACATTTTTTTTTTAATATTTTCCTAAACTATATATATATATATATATGTATATATATATATATATATATATATATATATATATATATATATATATATATATATATATATAGTTAAGGAAAATATATAAAAAATGTTTGTTTGTCAGCTTTTTTTTTCTTCAAATATTTGATTTTAGATTTTGTTTTTTTGTTAGCATTTATTAATTTCAAGTAACAACATTTTTACTTTGTTTTAATTTTAGTTTCAGGTTTAGTTTTAGATAACTATAATGAATCTGATGTAAATAAACACCTAACTCTAAATATTTGGTGAAAAACAAAAAAGCAATTTAAAAAGTAGTTAAATGCAACAATTTATGCAATAAATCCTAATTAATGGCATAAAACATAAAAAATTGCCATCATAAATCATTTTCAAACGGAATCTCCAGATCTAAAAACAGCAAAAACAGTATTTTAATTTTCAATTTTAAATATATTGTTACTAAGTAAATTCCTCTATTTATAAAATTATAGCCATTCAACATTACAAGAATTACTGAATTTATCATATTGATTTTATCTATCATTTATTACCAATTAAAGAACATTAACAGCTTTTAACTGAAGTAAACTTAAAACGATATTCAGATAAACCCATTATAATAAATGTCACACTTAGCTGTGCCTTTTATGTTAAAAATGTTAAACAACAAAAACTTGTCACAGAAATTAGAGAAAAATACTTAAAATCAAATGAGCACTGTGATTTTCATCTGGGGGATAAAAGCAACCACCCAAAACACGGTCTACAACACCCTGACAAACACCTACCGAGGGTGATCTGTTGCCATGCAAGGATGGTTGGATGCTGAATCTAATAACAGTGTTTTTACAGAGCCACAGTGTTCACACCGTTCAGGGGAATCAGCCTCTGAAAGACTAAAAGAACTAACTCAACATCAATCTGGAACATAAGGCAAAGTATTTTAACATCTGGAAATATTGCACACATCACCTTTAATATTGTTTTAAAGAAGAAAAAGCAAGACGTCAGTGCTTGTAAATCATTTAAGTCTATTCTTCATCTGCTCTTTGACTCCGTTCTGATATATGTGCATCTTTGTCTGTTGCCTTTTCACAGGTGATAAAGTACTAAATATTTCATCCAAAGCTCCACACTCAGAGGACACACAGAGACTTAAAGGTGTTTTCTCTCCCCTTATTGAACTTGTTAAATAATTGATAAGCGGACTGAATGATGCCATACCTCTGGTCATGACGATGCCCGCCAGGCCTTTGTGACGTGCGTGCAGCAGTGAGGAGCAGCCGGCCAGCTCCACGTACTTTTCTCGCACCAGGTGGAATATTGCATCTGCAAACTCCTGCAATTCACAACAGGTTCTTGGTAAGTTTGTTGCCTTATTAAAAATATATATGTTCATATGGATATTTTGGTGTTTGTGCACCATATCATCACACCATACAGTACTGAAAATGATGGTTAGTAACTTACAGTAATAACAGCAAATATTGTAGACTTTTTTTTATATCAGTAGGTGATGTAAGTTCAAATGTGAATGCACAAAAAAACTATTATATTATATTATGTTATATAATTGCATAATCTCTTAAACATACAATGTGAATGTATTAAAAAAAATACAAAATTAAACGCAGGGTTTTTCATTGAGAAAAATTTGTTCTGAAGCAGAATTTAAATAACACATCAACCTATTATATTATATTATATTATATTATATTATATATTAAAAATCTCTTAAAGATCACATTATAAAAATCACATCAGAACATCAAACTATTACATTATATTATTTTATTAATTTATTATTAACATTTTTGATATTATATTAATGCATGTAATAATATTATTAAACTGTTAAATATTATCAATTTTTACATCATTTTAATATATAATAATATATATTTATATTATACATTACTACATTATTGTTACATATTAAAACTATTTATTCATTACAATGTTTGCATGCACCCTTTTCATAATTTCTTTTTCACAGTTCACAGAACACATGAAAAATATATAACACATTATATGAAATTGTATTATCAAAAAAAAAAAAAAAAAAAAAAAAAAAATGTATATATATATATATATATATATATATATAAAATGTCTCAGCATTTGATTATGCAACAATCGATGTTCTGTTAAGTAATAAAATAAAATAACAATTATATATGTTATTCTGTGTGTGGTTGATGTTACTGTTACATTAATATTAGAAATAACTTCATTCAGACAAGATATTGTACAATAAAAATTTGGCATGCCATAAATCATATATATCTTGCATATTTCATTTCAAATCAATTAAATTCAGTGAACAGCTTTGCTATTCCATGATCACACAATGACTTTGCCCGTGGCATTTTTTTCCCTCACACCAACATGGTGACCCAATTAATTAGTGTCAAAACACTGGCCATCAATGGAGTAATTGGAAGGAGAAGAGACCACAGGCGCTCTCATAGTCAGACGTTTATCTGAGACACTTTCACTAATGGAATAGCTTGACTAGTTTGGTGGCGTCTCAAACGGACCATCTGTCCATCGCTCTGAGCTCAGGGTTCAGGCTGAAAAATAACCTGGACCCTGTGTTTGCATTCACCAGACCGCTTCGGCCCATACAGCTGTTCCTGAACCCGTGCGAGTGGATTTTTCACACCACATCCACAACTGAAGATGTTATGTTGCGGTTTGTGTCAATTAGTGGCTTATGGAGGCAAACACATACTCATACAGTACACACACACACACACAGTGCCAGATGATATTTATGACTTCTGAGGGGTCGGCCAGACGTCTGCTGAAATGAAGTGGAGGCAAAGTGCTCAGAGGTCAAAAACAGATGCACTTATTTATGGAGGATGTTCACAGTATGTAGCAATTGATGTTATGATTGGAGAACGGTCATAACAAAACAGGCACGTGCCAGTCTGTGGACCTTGAAAGACATTTAGCAAAAAACCAAAAATACCCATGATACTTCACAGGTATTGACATGTAAAATGTACTTCTTATTTTGTTTAATAATGGGTTTCTATGTAAAAACACAATGCAAAACGAATATTGTTCATTCATAAGCTGTATACTGTATTTTGTCTTTTAATATCATTGTCTTAATACACTGAGCTACATTAAAAGTACATACAGCTATGTTATACTCATATTCTGAGTGAATCTTCCTAAGCATCCTCAATAAAAAAAAAAAATGTTTTTGAGACATTTGTAGATTGTACTTCCATATACTGCCCTACAATTTTTTATGCTCAAATAGTTCTGTCCGCAGTTTAATGCGCAGCAACATCTGTGAGTAAACAATTCCGCTGTATACACCAACAAACCTCTCTGGAAATGTCCCATAAGGTCTAACCTTAAACATATGAACCAAATAATGGTGTCATCATTAATCTAAGGTTTGGTTGCTTTAGCGAGCAGTAACACACAGTAAAGCGCCTGAGCTTGCCAAGCCAGCAGACATATTTGAATGCCTCTCAGAGGTAATTAAACACTGATCCCAATGTCACCTTAATAAAACATGTTTTATTGGTGACATTAAAAGAAATAAGAGGGATGCCAAACATTTCCACACTTCAAAGACAGAGGCGTGAGCTGTGGTTGGATTGACGCCGAGATGTGCGGTCATGATCCAACATACACCTCTGGTGACTGGAAATACAGCAACATTTTCTGCAAAACCTGAACTGTTGTCAGGGTGTTGCTATATACGTAGTTTCTTAGGTGATCTGTGTGGTTTTCAGCATGTTGCTATTCATTTGTTTGTTTGTTTTGTTGCTATGCAATTGCATAGAGGGAGTCTAAGTGTTATGCAGTTTTTAGGGTGTTCCAGGTGGTTACTCAGGCATTGCTATGTTGTTTCTAGGGTGTTTGTGAGGTTAGGCTATGTTGCTATTCAGTTGCTAGGAGCCCTGTTTAATTGCTAGGGCACTGGTATACAGTTTTAAGGTGTTCTGTGTGGTTTTTAACATGTTGTGATGTTGCTAGGTTGTTCAGGGAGGTTGCTAGATTGTTGCTATGTGGTATCTATGATGTTCTGTGGATCTCAGCTTGTTGCTATGGAGTTGTCAGGGTGTGCTGGATGGTTAGCTCAGGCTGCTTTGTGGCGATCTACAGTCGTGGCCAAAAATGACGGCACCCTTGGTAAAAATGAACCATAGAAGGCTGTGAAAATTAATCTGCATGGTTAATCCTTTTGATCTTTTATTAAACAAATTCACAAAAATCGAACCTTTCACTGGATAATAAGAATTTTAAATAGGGAGACTTATTATGAAATTCCCGCTCCGTGTTGGTACTGTTGGACGATCCAAAAATGGCCCATTATAAGAATTCACATGGGGTACTTTTTATCCCTGTGCTCCCCAAACCCATCTCGAGGGTTTGCTGCTAAAAAGCTAATTTTTTAGTTTCATCTGACCATAGAAGCCAGTCCCATTTGAAGTTTCAGTCATGTCTGAAAACTGAATATGCTGGAGTTTGTTTTCGGACGAGCTAAGATAATTTTGAAACCCTCCCAAACAACACGTGGTGATGTAGGTATTGTTTGACTTTTATTGTTTTTTTAAAGGCACTTCACTAATTTGTGAAGCTCAATTATCTTTTGCTGCACATCAGAAATATATTCTTTGGTTTTTCTCATTGTAATGGATGATTAAGGGAATTTGGGATTTGTTTTCCCTCATATTTATATTCCTGTGGAACAAAAAGCCATGGCTGGATAATTTCATGTTCGTAATCACCCTGGAGTGCTCAAAATTGTGAATATGAATGGGAATATACTTCAGAGATCTTTTACTCATAAGAATTTCTAGGGGTGCCATTAATTGTGTCCAACGTATACGAGGAAAACATTTATTTCATAATGATATTTTCCCCAATTTTAAATTCTTATTTTTCAATGAAAGTTTAGATTTTTGTGAATTTGTAAAATAAAAGATCAAAAGGATTAACAATGCAGATTAATTTTCACAGCCTTCATTGTTCATACTTACCAAGGGTGCAGATATTTTTGGCCATGACTAAGTGTTTTTAATGTGCTGCAGTGTGGTTTCTAGAGAGCTCTGGTTAGTGGACAGGGTATTGGTACACAGTGCCCTGTCAACCCTTCTGTGTGGGTTTTGTCATGTTGTGGTGTTGTTAGGGTGTTCTATGAGGTCGCTAAGTTGTTGCAATGTGTCTCTAAGATGCTCTGAATGGATCTCAATTTGTTGTTATGCAGTTGTTAGGGTGTTCTGAGTGTTTATTCAGGCACTGCTATGTGGTTGCTAGTAGGGATGCACCAGAATTTCGGCCGAAAATAGCATTTTTGGTTTTTGGCCGAAAGAGAAAAACGTTCAAAAATATCAGTGTTCAGAATGCAGGTTTTACTCTCCCTCTAGCTGTCGTTACTGCACGGTGTGATGCATTAAGTTGACTAAAAAAAGTTACAAAATTATTTAATATTATTTAATAAAATAATAAATAATTATTGAAAAGCATTTTCAGTTTCAGTTTTGATTTACGGCCAAGACCATCCAGAATTTTCGATTTGCCATATAATTGTTGATAGGGTGTCCAGTGAGGCTGTAATGCGGTTGCTAGGATGGTGTTACTGTATGTGGTCTCTGTATGTGGGTTTTTTTTTTTTTTTGCGTGTGTCTGTGTGGTTACTTTGGTAGTTGAAATGGCATTTGGTAAACAGTTCATTCTGGTCTCTACGGTGGCCGAGACAGCTCAACATGCTGCAACTTAAAACACGTGCAAATTGAAAAAAAAAACATCAGCAAGTGAAGAAAACATCTTCATCAGTTTGACAACACAAGTGTTGCAAATCATCACAACACATGCATATAACGAAACGCGCTGCAAATCCTTCACAACACATGCATATAACGAAACGCGCTGCAAGTCATCACAACACATGCAATTAACAAATGGCTGCAAATAGCACTGACCACAATGGAGATGTTTAAAGGAGACCTCAAAAAGTGTCGACCCGACTTGAATTTGTTTATTGTGCAGTGGCTACTGGTCAGTGGAGTTGTTGGTAAACTGAAAGGTGAGGTTTTTTTTATGGTGTTTTTTAAACACCATGATTCCTTTATCTTTTGGATATTAGTAGCCTATTAGATAGCCTAAATAAGCTGAATAATTACATGATTAAATGTAAAACGTTACTTAAGATGACTAACTTTAATATTCTCAACTAAATATAATTTCAAGGTTAACGAAAATAAATTTGCAATGCTTCATTAATTGTTTCTTAATGTGTATGTGCTATGAGGATTTGCAGCGTTTCTTAATTTATGTGTGTTGTGAAGTATTTGCAGCGCGTTTTCGTTGTATGCATGTGTTGTGAAGTATTTGCAGCGCGTTTCGTTGTATGCATGTGTTGTGAAGTATTTGCAGCGCGTTTCGTTGTATGCATGTGTTGTGAAGTATTTGCAGTGCGTTTCATTGTATGCATGTGTTGTGAAGTATTTGCAGCCGTTTCGTTGTATGCATGTGTTGTGAAGTATTTGCAGCGCGTTTCGTTGTATGCATGTGTTGTAAAGTATTTGTAGTGCGTTTCGTTGTATGCATGTGTTGTGAAGTATTTGTAGCGCGTTTCGTTGTATTCATGTGTTGTGAAGTATTTGCAGCCGTTTCGTTGTATGCATGTGTTGTGAAGTATTTGCAGCGCGTTTCGTTGTATGCATGTGTTGTGAAGTATTTGCAGCGCGTTTCGTTGTATGCATGTGTTGTGAAGTATTTGCAGCGCGTTTCGTTGTATGCATGTGTTGTGAAGTATTTGCAGCGCGTTTCGTTGTATGCATGTGTTGTGAAGTATTTGCAGCGCATTTCGTTGTATGCATGTGTTGTGAAGTATTTGCAGCGCGTTTCGTTGTATGCATGTGTTGTGAAGTATTTGCAGCGCGTTTCGTTATATGCATGTGTTGTGAAGTATTTGCAGCGCGTTTCGTTGTATGCATGTGTTGTGAAGTATTTGCAGCGCGTTTCGTTGTATGCATGTGTTGTGAAGTATTTGCAGTGCGTTTCGTTATATGCATGTGTTGTGAAGTATTTGCAACACTTGTGTTGTCAAACTGATGAAGATGTTTTCTTCACTTGCTGATGTTTTTTCAATTTGCATGTGTTTTCTTAAGTTGCATCGTGTTGAGCTGTCTCGGCCACCGTAGGTCTCTCTATACAGTAAGTCACATGATTTGAGGTATCGATTATATCCGTAGTAATGGGACATGGTTTAATACTAAGGGTTACTTAAGCAAAAGTAATCACAATGCTTGATGTGCAGCACCACAAATATAAACACACATAGTCAAACACACAAAGGAGGTAGAGGGTATTTGACAAGGAAGGAAAGAAACAAAGAGAAAGAGATAACTGGAAAGAAAACAAGCCCCAACATTGGCCATTTCAGGGAAATTAAATGGCTTCTGTCTTTTGATTGCTACATGCCAACATCACATCATGAGCAGTTCAATTTCAAAGACTTGTCTCAACAAGAACCATTAATGGCAATCAAATCATTTGATTCCTTTTGAAGATAAGCCACAATAATTAAGTCTTTTGCATAAATCTGTATTCACAAATCTGAATGCAGAATAATGTCACACTGATTCGCAAAAGGGAAAACTCTTGCAGGTAAATGGACAGAAATTAGTTATCAAAGTCAGGAATAAAATATTAAGAGGACTCAAAAGGGGCTCTAATACCTTAAACGTGGCCATGAAAAGGAATTGAAAAATCAAAAGCAGAAAAAAAAAATTATGTAGTCTCTGGCAAACTACTAGAGATTTTGTTGAAATTTAATCAGGCAATAAAAAAAAAAAAGGTACAGCTCTATTTGAAAGGTGTGGATCATGTGACATGACAAATAGAACATCTTGTGATGTCAAATAGAATATCAAATAGAATACAATATCAAATTGATACAATATCAAATAGAAAAATAGTGTGTCAATAATGCAAAATGACAATAAAATGTTCACTTGTGATGTGCGGAGGTTCTTTCTTCTAAGAAAAAAATAAAATAAATAAATACATACACTGCCCTAAAAAAAGATCCTGCTATATTTAGCTTCAACCATGGTGTTCTACCTTTGTAACTAGTAAGAATTCAATTTTCACTCAACCTTGTCTGCTTTGGTAGAAAAGGAATTTATATAATATATAAAAAAATTAAATACAAATTAAAGGTCTCTAGTATTAGCTGCCAATAATGATGTCACACCTATCAGTCACACCTATCAAGTATCTTTGCTTAAACCTCACACTTTTTCCTGCTGCCAAAACCATGCTGGTTGACTGGTCTAGATGGTCTCCCAGCTTGGACAAACTGATGTTCAGCTGGTTTTATCGGGTTAGTCAGATTGTCTCCCAGCCTGAGCAGCAAAAGAAGTTGTCAAACACTCTCTAAAACCAGCACGGCCGAAGCAGCTCTTAAAACTAATAGCTTCAAATGGGAAGAAATTGAAAATCATTCCGGACTTTATACCAAGAATAACTATATTAGCATCCACAACGGCAGATGATAAAGTTCTGTTTAATAAAAGCTTGCGCAGGATTCTGAATGGCTGCCAATGTTTTTATCACTGATCAACTGAAAAAATGTTCTGAAAGTGATTTCATTGAGTTTGTTCCTTTGTGCCTTTACAGTTGTAGACTCATTATCAAACTCTTTATCTTTATCATTATAGTTATCAAGCTTGGTGTAAAAAGGCCTTTAGGCTTAAGTAGATGTTTAGTTATATTACAATAAGGCATCAATTGCACAACATTTTAACAGGTTTCATAATAACTCTCTTTCCAGAACTCGTATTCCCAAGGTAATGGAGAACGTCACTAGCACCGCTGCCGTCATCTCTCCTCAGAAGTCAATACTGTGCCAGGAACACAAATGTCAACAGGGAAATTTTCTTGACTGATCCCTGACCCAGAGGTCTATCCCTTGGGGCCTTCTTGCTGACAAAAGAGTCCTGGCAATGCATGATTTCCTCTGCAAGGAAAAGCGTACAGACTATGCAGAGAATTCCACTGACTGCTCTCAGATTCCAGGTGAGCAGACAGGAAGAAGGTAAGGTCGGAATTTAGCTCCACAGTATAAGGACTTCCCAGAGAAGCGCGCCCTGCTTACCAACCAACTTCACCCACACTGAAACAATAAAAATTCTTGATGACCTGATGTTTTTTTTTCTTTTCTTTTCTTCTTTTTGATACATCATGATTTAAAATGTGAAAAGTGCACAGATTCAATGTGGACCTATACAGTAGTATGCATGACTCCTACAATGATGTGTGGTGATAAATAGATGACGCCAACAAAGTTATGAAGGTATTTTACATAATTATGAAATTAGCATTCATATCATTCTGCTTTTACTGTACAGACCATGTCAATAAATCTCAATATCCTTCAAACTCTGGATAAATGTCCCGCAGTTACCGGTTTCCTTTGGGTGACCTAATCATCATATATTTCCTAGTAATGTGGCTCTGTTGACTCTGATGCTTTACAATCTCTAGTTTGAGAGAATCCAATCATACGACGGCGCGTGTGAGAGCCATCGCTCCAGAAACCTCCTCCAATGGCTTATCAGGGCCCAACAGAGCAACTGTGCATGCAAAGAAACGGGGCCATGTCTCCTATTTCTTTATAGATGTATTTAACAATAACCACGTTTTGATAGTGTCTTTCCATGGCTGTATGATCCTCCACCTTGCTGCCCAGGGTGGGTTCTTTGAAAATCAATATCCGTTGGAAGCCTGTTTTAGGAGCTTTACAGTGGTAGGTACTCCAGTGCCACACATTTCACTCCTGTTTGTTCTCTGTTACCCATTGTATTAAAATCACTGTTTCTGTCCCTTGCATTGGGTTAACAGGAAGCCCACCATTTCATTTCTGGTTGCGTTGTTTTACAGTTTTTTTTCCTTTCTTTCTGCGTGAACAAAAAGGGGAAGCATGGAAACTGCTGACGAAGCCCCCACCCATCTGAAATGAACTGTGTATAGCTTTGTAATGTCGCCTCAAACCGTGTCCAACCTTTTAGTGTGCAGAAGGTCCAGATGGCCCTGCAGCCTGCAAGACAGATTTTCAGCCGGCCACACTTTCTGCTCTATCAGCGGGGAGCTGTCAGTCAGATCAGCCTGACCGGGCCACTGGTGTCATTACAAACAATGCTTTCTCATCGGTCTGTTGTAAGACTTCCAATGCCCCAAAATTTGATATGGGTCCTTCAACGCTCTGGAGGAGAGTTGGGTCACCTTACCTGAGGGATGGACAATGCACCTGATCCCTATAGCCTATGGGAATCATGACAAATTTGTGGCCTGGAACAAATGACCTCCACGATCAGGAAGGTGGTCATGAAGAAATGGGTCGACGGATGAAAGCACTGGCCTGATTTTTAGCTTTAAAATGTAAAATGAAGGCTAACTATTGTGAGATGTTATGTCTATTAGACAAGAACAAAGATTTGGGGAAATCTACATATTAATGTCAAAGTGGATGCCTCTGATCACTCTTCTACAAGTCACAGTTTTTTTCAGTGCCTTACGTCACGAGCGTTGCATTTTTAAGATGCCGTATGATGTTAAAAGTAGTTCAGCTTTAACATTTTAATGTATTTGTTCCATTCCTTTATAATGTACTCTGTCCAGCTATTTTTGAATGCAAGAACACATCCCCTTAGGGTGCATTCACTGCTTTATGCGAAGACATCAGAGTTCACTTTGTTGAGTCACACTTCATTACAAAAGTCCACTTCAGACATTCTTCTAACCATAAGTGACTTTGAAACTACATGAATTTTTAACTACTGTACATGTCAACTTGATAGAGTGTTTTTAGACTGATAGGTTAGGATTAGGGTTAGTAGAATACAGAACTCAAACAACTATTTAAAAAGATTCAAACATTCATTGATGCTCCAGAAGGAAACAAGATGCATTAAGAGCTGGGGGGTGAAAACTTTTGGAATTTGAAGATCAAGGTAAATTATACTTAATTTTTGTTCCGGGAAATATACAAGTATCTTCTGTTGCTTACGAAGGGCAGAACTAAATGGAAAAATACATATATTTCAAAAAAATAAGAAAAATTTGGCCATCTTCAGCGTTCTCTTAATGCATCTTGTTTCCTTCTGGAGCATCAGTGAATATTTGAACCTTTTTTAAATAGTTGTGTTTGAGTGCCTCAATTGTCCTCAGTGTGAAAAGATCATACAGTCATACAGATCATACAAAATCATACAGTCACTGCTGGAAAGTGTTCAAATATGCAAAGATGCTGGAAAACTGAAGAATCTGCAGAACCTTTTAAGATTTTTCTGAAGAACAGTTCTCAGTTTAACTGTTCAGAACAAACAAGGGACGCATGCACAACCATCACAAAACAGAAAGACAGTCGAGGATCATCAGGTGACCACACACAGTACTAAGAACCAAGGGTTCCCAAACTTTTAAATGGGGTTACTTTAATAATTTCAGCAATTGTTTTGTCTTGTGGACTAAATGTAAACATATTTTATGTACAATATTTTACTCAGGACAGTACTAAATAAAAAATATCATGCATTTAGTATGAACTCTCTTATTATTTTTTAAATTATTCACATTTTCACAGATTCTGCAAGGGGTGCCCAAACTTTCGAGCCCCACTGTATGTCAAGTCAGGTCACCTTTATTTATATAGCTCTTTTAACAATACAGATAGTGTCAAAGCAACTTTTCAGTGCATCTGCACAGTGGCCTGAAAAAAAAAAATTATATATATATATATATATATATATATATATATATATATATATATATATCTTTTTTTTTGTATTATATATTTTTTTCAGGCCACTGTGCAGATGCGCACTAACAATCCTGCAGTGAGGATCATAATCATATTACAGATTGTCTCATCATGCACTTCAGATGTTGCTCAGAAGGGAGTGTACATGCATGTGTAAAATACATGCATATATGTGTGTGTGTGTGTGTGTGTGTGTGTGTGTGTGCTTTCATGTGCGCAGTTAGGTTACAGGGTTTAATGCCCAATAACTGTCCTGCTTCTGATCATACAGACCTGGCACACAAATACGAAAACGGCTTTAAGGATCAGTTCAATCTACGCCACAGACTATCATGGCTCCATGGTGGATTTTCCCTGCATGGTCTTAATTCTCTCTCAATGTGCACTCAACTTGGCATTATCGGTGCACCAAAAGGTGCCACGGTACATTTCATTGATCCTGTGCCTGTACTCCTGACTTACTTTTAAAAACTATGTGACCACACATCCTCAAACTTCAGGCAGTATACAGTACAACGGTGTGTATGGCCTGGTTTGCAGAGTGGAAAACGTGGTAAAAAAAAAATCTGAGGCTCCAGCAGGAGGGAGCTTGTTTTAAAGTCTCAGTATGAGTCCCACCTGATTAACCCTTGTGTCAAGATAGAAAAGCTCAGATAAGAGGGAAAATGGCTTAATAATACCAGAGCGGGTGTAAAACACACACCAGGGTCTTTATAGATAATGCATCAAATAAAGAGGGCAGGGAAAAGACTCCTTCAAAAGCATAATATGACCTGCCACTTAAAATTAATTTATAAAAGTGTGAGGGAGTTAGCGGGGGAGATTGAAAAACAGAGGAGGTCCGGGAAGATGAAGAGGAAAGATTGATGGAGAGAGGGAAAGAGTGTGATGTTCTCTTAACAAGCGCCTCTCAGGCCGACCCTTGTCTGACCGTAAGGGCTGTTCACACGTCGCTCATTAATCCACTCCTGAGAGCCCTGCTAACGGAAAGGCCATGGAAAACACTGTCATCATTACTCCCAAAACTGTGCCAATGCTACCAGCTAATGCAGCTAACTCTGCAAAACAAATGACATACACAAAACAAGACTGTAATTATGAAACAGAGATATACGATATCTGCAGAAAGCTATATGTTAGAATTATTATCACAATGGTGGCTGCTTAGCTGACACAGCAACCCCGGAAATTACAATGCGAAATCTGCCATCTTTATTCATGAAATCTCAGAGGTTTTAAAGCCAGTCGCCTGAGCTGAAAATGTCACGTGACAGAGTGCTTTAGAGCCACAATATTAATACACAGTCACAAATAATTCACCAGCAATGACCATGAGCTATGACAACAAGACAGTACAATGGAAGAAATATAAATCCATTTCACCGTAAAACACACACACACACACACACACACACACACACAGACACAAAACCACAATAATATAATAGAATACAAAAAAAAATAAAAAATACACACTATGTTTTGAATGGCCATCAATGGACAAAGGTTATTTTTAGAAACCGACTGTGTAGAAACTGTACAGTTACAGCATCTGGACCAACAGAGGCTAACTGAACATGCTTAACCTTTACTTGGTCATGACAAGCAATCAAGTAAAATATATCTGGTTTAATTTATATCGCAATTTCTATTTTGTCCTAAGCAGATGATGTTTGTGATATAAATGTAATAGATCTCACAAATTGAGGTCTATAGTTAATTTTTGGACTGCTGACCAGATGACAAAACAGCTAAACCACAGAGAGCAGTCTAAACCCTTAACACTACAGTTTCAAAATTAAAATACATATTTTTTTTATTGCTTGTGATTTTGTTGCTTCGTACAGCAGTTTGGAAATTTGGGAAGAAAAAATGACTTGGCACTCGATGCTTTGAAGTATTGCATGACTTGTGTCTGTTTAGGATGAGTTGTGAGTTGTTAAACAGAAAAGCCTCCAAACAAATCAACCTACCAAAGGAAAAACATGCACTACTTCAAATATTGCCTTGACAAACACCTTTCATGTTCAAACGCCCTGTGAAGTAGCTTTTTGCCGTCATCTTTGAGGGAGAATGTTCTGACCATCCACCAGAAACACTATAACTTCTGCTTCTCTTGAAGATACCAGCCAGAGCACTGTGCACCATCCCAGACATCACTTCAAACCCAGTCTGCTTCCCTTGAACAGACCCTCCTTATCTGCTGCCAAACCTGGTTCCCAGTAAACCCTGCCTGAAATTCTGAGCTTTAGAGAGTAAAAATATGATGTTTGAAAAAGGGTGACAATTTCAGCAATTACAGCTGGTGAGAAAGGAAAGAGCAGTCATTTCACTGTCCAACCCTTGGGCAAGAGCAAGAGCACCAAACCTTTTCACTGAGTGCCCTTTCTGTCAAGGTCGAATGATCGGACACTCCTGGGCGCTGATCCTAGCCTTGCAAAAAACCCTCCGGCAGGCCATATATCACTCGGTATTGATATAGTTCCACTACATTGCAACACCTGACATTTGATTCATAGCTGCAGGTGTTCTTTTTAAAATCTAAACAGTCAACAAGGAATCAAGGGAAAATGTCAAATGAGCGTTGTGCCATGTTGGAGATTGGTAAAGCCAGAGTGCCTCAAGTAAGTCATTTGGTTTGAACGTATTGGTGTGTGAAGCAGCTTTCCGTCTTCGTGAGAGCCTTTTTCAAATTTCAGGATCAAAGTTACAGTCAGAAAGAGCTACAAATACTTGTTAGAAAGAATGTAATGTTGCTATTTTACGGTTCACAAGTTATTTGTTGCATACTTTACACCATTAAGGTAACAGGATTGATGTAAGATTGTCCTCCACTGAGAATCATATAAAAGACGAAGTGATAAAAGAAGAAGACTGATCTCAAAGAGATCACATCCTGAAAAAATGACGACAAATAAACAGCAATAGGTTTTCAGTTTAAATGAGCATATTTGCTAATTGCATCCTTATGATAAAACCAAAAAAAAAAAAAAAAAAAAAAAAACTTCTGTGTTGTCATAAGTGCAAAAGTGTTCCACAGCCAAAATAAGCTTTTATAAGGACCAGAAATTATTCTGACAGTAGAGAGTCAGCTATGGTTAAATTAGCTATGTTCAATCCAAAGTTGCAAATTTAACTTGTGCATAAAACGTACAAATAAAGCACCATTCATTCAGTGAGATGAAGATAACAAAATTGTAGCATCCTGGTCAACGGGAGGCAATTAAACCAAACCACTTTGATGACAAGCTTTGGTTTGGCTATTTCAGAATGACCAAAACAACATTTATATCCTGTACAATGCGGTATGTCCACCGATTAGTCTAGTTATGCCATCCCGTCATGCAAAGTCATGTGACTTTTTTGATGCTCACTGAGAAATTATTTGGTAAATGTGTTTCCATAGTAGTTTTTGCACATGATTTCTAATCAGATTATTATGCACATTTTTTGTATTTATCCATCTCTTGATGTTCCCATTCAGTATATGTTTTGTTTCCAAAATGCATATAAAATAGGTGGATGGAAACAGCTGTAGTACTACTGAAAGATCGTGATCCTAACTACGGGACACTGTGCACCTGGAGACTCAGTGTACAGAATGAGATTTTAAAAGCTTCGCTTAAATGTGTACTGTAAATTAGTGTTCATAAATGGCTGTTGAGAATTCACTTGAAATGAGTAGAGGATTTGACCCAGTAACAGCATTCAATACTTCATGATTTAACAAACAGATAATGTGATTCATCATTCACATAATGTGTTCCACCTAACATTACTCCAATAATGATTTTAAACAGAACTACAACCAAGACCTGAATTAATGTGAACAGGAAGGCACAGACATTTGAAGAAACTGACATGGAAGGAAGAAATGGCAATGGACATCGAGCGCTGTATGCTTCCTTCACCTGATTACATTCAGTAGTTGAGAAAGCCAAAAACGTATTGCGTTAACACAACACAATATTCTCAGAAACTCCAGCCTGTGAACTGACATGTTTTACATCATCTCTGACATGTACTAAGCCTCCATATCAATCCGCGTGCTCTCACGACACAGATTTCTTTCATTAGGCACTGGTTTGACCAGGCTGCCTTACACTTGGTGGGGCGTCATGCTAAGTCAGTTACAGTATCACTACTTCTCGTGATTTCTCTTTGAGTGGATCACCCAGGGACGTGTCATTGTTATGAAACGTAACCTTCGCATCCTAATACGTGCTTGTACAACATCTGCTTTGATTTACAGTCCTGTTCTTCAGTCCCAACGGCTCCACCTATGATTGGAGGGTGTTAGCTGATGTGTAAAGTTAACTGCCGTGGTCAGACCTCTCTAACCCACCCTCCAGCTCTCTCTGGGAAAGAGTTCTTCTATTAAAGGATGGTTTACAATTCTGGGTAATGGCTGTGCGTGTGTATGTGTGTGTGAGGTGATAGAGGAAGAACAGGGAATTGTTTTGCAGACAGTGTGTCGGCCTCTGAATTGTGCACTGACACTTATGACTGTCATTAGAGGCACTGTACAAAAACTGAAAAGCCTTAATTTGACATGGCAGTCACTGAGGCATGCAAAGGGAGAGATGTCCATGTCCACTCGCACCAAAATATCTTAATGGTTTTGTAACTCTTTGAGCAAATCCACAAGTGCACCAGCAGAGGGAGCTGAAAGGAGCTCTTGGAGAATCTGTCATTATTCATTTATCTGTCTGTGTGGGGGACGTACACTAGTGTGATCTCCATTAGCAGAGGTGAGGTTTGAGAATGTCAGTGTTGCATATACTGAGAGACACAGCAATGCTTGGGAAGCTCCGATTTAGAAATGCAGGAAATGGAGTTTCCCTGTTCATGACAAGGTGCTGAGGCAAACCAGATTACCTCAATGCCTGCGCTGTACATGTCATGAAGTTATTTGAAGGGCAAATAGGGCTAAAAAGGGTTCAAAACAGCACACTAAAACGGTCTGACTTTTTTATTTTAAATATATTTATGGAATATAAATGCACAGATGACTTTACACATTGGGTCTAAAAGCAGCATCTCGCCTTGGGCAAGTTCATGGGTTGTTCCAAACCAGCGACTTTCTTCTGTGGAACACAAAATTAAATATAGTGAGGAGAAATGTGTTGAACAAGGGCAAACAAAAATCAAAACGAGCACCAAAAACAAAACAAAAAATATTTAGGTACGTTTGAGGTAGTGTTCTGATGCGTGTGCCAAGTTTTGTGAGTTTTCAAGCATGTTTAGTCCCTCAGAAATGTGATTCACTTTGAAAAAGAATAATAATAAACAGAGCAATTCCAAGACAACAAAAATTAAGATTTTTTTTTTTTGTCTCAGTGAAAAATACTTTTTATTTTCGAACTACTTAATTCAGTTCCACATAAGAAAATAACATGGATTTGTAAGGGCATGACAGTGAATGGAAATGAATGATGAATGGTGTACTATTCCTTACATATACTGTAAGATTCTTACAAAAGCTTAAAAAGTGAGTCACTGTACCACAGTAACTGCCCAACTTCCAAACAATTAATGAATTCAAATAGGAGAGATGATTTGTGAATCATTCCAGCCATGAATATAATTCTGAATATCGCAATGTACTCTCAAAGTGAGTGCAAGCATTTTTGGTCAGGAATGAAGACTGAGCTCATCACAGCTGTTTTATCTTGAATTCGTATTCACAGACGGACACTTCCTGTGCCTCAGGAAATGACAATGTAAAAGGTTGAAAGGTGACCCACTAATCCTCCCATTTTTGCATCAACTCTGACATCTTTGATATGCTGCTCTTATCACTTTGCAGAAGGAAGATTGCAAACACAACTAAAAATACAACTGAATGAGGTCAAAGGATCTTAGGGGACCTGAATTTAGCTGCAAGTTTGAAGCACAATCATTTGCATCTGTTCTGAATACAGCGCGATGGCCTGCAATGGCACCACAGAACCAAAACTCAAAGAAACTATCAATTATGAGCCCAAGACTTGTGCAATTTTTCAATCTATGTTGAGGAACAAAAGTGCAAAAAAATCAGCAAAAAAAACAAAAAACAAAAAAAAAAAAACAATAAAGATCAAAAAACCCAAGCAAAACAAAAGCAGAAATGACTAAGAACGTGAGCATGTTATACATTGCACGGGCTGAATAATGACCCGGCAGGCTGAGAGGACATTCTGCATGCACGGAGCGCCCATGCCCCGCAACCAATCTGACGCCTAATTAATCCTGAAGGTCTTTTAGTTCTGTCCCCCTCGCTCTCGTTCCTGTCTTTAGGTACATTTCTTTACCTGCTCATTCCTCAAATGCCCAGATCAGTGTCAGCCTGTAGAAAAACAGCACTCACACTTACAGTGCAGCGCAAGCCCAGAGCCTGAAGGCATGCATACGTATGTGTTTCTGATAAAATACTAGGCATGTGTGAAAGTGGAAGTCATTTGTTTTAATGAGATCCTTCTTGTAGTTGTTACATGAATGCATATCACATGCATGTACATTTACTGAGTGCATATGGCTGGGTGCATGGATATTTCCACTGTACATTGAGTTACTGTGGCTTTCTGTTGCGTGCACAATGCTATTTCCTTAATGAGACCAAACCTTTGCTAACATTAGTGCCACTTTGCATGCAAAATAAATAAATAAATAAATAAAATAAACCCCTACCTCAACAGTAGTGAGGTATGAAGCACTTGAGCATGATAGAAATCTGCATGGGGAACTTTTTCAGCCTCGTGCGATCATGTGGATTGACTGGATTTGCTTCTAACATTTTGTCAAGAAATGGCATATTTGGTTAGCCTGAGAATATATCATTCATTACTTGCCTTGGCCACGAAATAATAGGGCCGGGCGGTATATCGAGTTTATACAGTATCTTGATACGAGCGCATCTGAAAAACAGTGGAGGGCACAGATTGAGCTGCTGCGGGGAAAGTGCATAATCCAATTTGTCCTAAACATGAGCGACTTGGCACATCAGATGCTCTGACAGACACATATGCTGTTGACAGTGACACTATTTGTGCTGATTAATGTGTTTGAGATGTCCTGTTTTCCTCAGTGCATAACTTATATTTCACAGGTATATTCTCCATCTTTAAGTGTTACAAAGTCAGGGAAACATTTCTACTTCGCTGTCAGGAGCGTATGAGTCTTCTGCATGTGATTCTCCACTAAACTTCACAGACTTCACTAGTGTCGCAAACAGATGCAAAAATCCTGACTAAAATATTTGTAGTTGGACAATATAATTTCAAACCTATACGCAAGTGTATTTTATGATAGCAGTAACTGTAAAGTGACTATTGTAATTAGGGAGTCAAAATATAATGCATACAATCTGTGCCTTTGTTTTATTTCTTTTCAGTATTAGTTTAGTAAATTTAACCTGCATTAAAAAGCATCGATTTTGCTTTTAGATTGTAATATTACGATGCAATGCGATTTTTGACCCCTTTTTGCACATCATAGCCCATAAACGGTCACTATTTTTGTTTTCATTGTCTTTAATGTAAACATTGCTTCACTGGACAACCCTGGGTAGGATGCAAATAAATGAATAAATAATTGTATCCAAATAGAAAAATATAGAAAATACCAAGATATATACTGTATATCACAATTCAGCCAAAAATGACAGATATATGATTTTTTTTGCCCATATTATATATATATAGTGACTTCAGAATCTGTGATCACATTTGTTTTAACTGATAAGTTCACTTATTTTCAGTATGGACAATGTGATCACATGGGTTTCACAGTTTACACCATGAAAAAATTGTGGAAAACCATGTTTCACATGCTATTTGATTGTAATGTGATTGGACGTGCAGTTCATGTGGTTTTACTGTAAAGGGTATGACATGCTTTCTTCTGCAGAGAACATGAAGGTTTTTGAGGAATGATGTCAACCAAACTGTTTTGATATACCCACTGACTTTGTCACTGAAGAAAGTTAGTCGTACAGCTTGCCTGTGAGGGTGAGTAAATGTTAGTACGGTATGTTTATTTTTCTATTCCTTTAACCCTATACGAATAACAGTAATACATGGCCCCTCCTTGTTTATGGCTTTATATTACAGATAATGAGTGATCTCCATAAATAGTTTTTCACAAAATATTATAAAGTCAGTTTTGTTAAAAAACAAAGGCTTTAGGTCACCAAGGGTTGGGATACGCATTGATAGCAGTGGGGCTGATTTCTCAAGGGACGGTTGTCGAGATGTGAATCCAGTCTCTGTGGAGGCATTAGCATTTAATACTGTGAATGGATAGGAGTAAAGATGTAGCCTCCGTGCACATGCACAGTCTAACTAGACATACGGTCATGAGAAAGGCCACGTGTGTTCAGAGCTTCTCTGGTACAGTGAGATAACCCCCTCACAAACACAGCACTCAGGCACTGTCTGGGATTTATCTGCTAGCTGAGCGTCTATGGCACAGTAATGAACTTGATTATGCTTTTAATGAAGTGTGAGCATCTCATTGGGAGGTGATAATGAGCATGCGCACAGATCACAGGAGACTCTCAGGTGTGAGAGATGATGTGTGTGTTTGTGTGTGTGTGTTTAAGACTGCCATCAATCTGGATGATTACAGGGGAAGAGGAAGGCAGCTCAGCAGTCAGAATTCAGATTCAGCATCAAACCTATAGAATCAGGGCTGAATGCCACTGAAAGGCATCAGGAGGTCAAATTAAATGTTATATAAATTAATTTTACAAATTAAATGTTTAATATTTCATTCACATTTACAATTTTTAACACTATTAAACATCATATTTAAAATTCTGGTTTCCTCAAAATGTATTAAGCAATGCATCTGTTTTCAACTGATAAGGAAAATCAGCAATTTACAGTGCACTGTAAAAAATTCCTGTAAATTTACATGGAAATTTAACAGCAAATTGCTGTTTCCATGTAATAACAGCATTTTGCTTTTTTTTACAATGCATTATGGGAAGACTTGTTCACTTCGGGTTGCGTGGTCGATCAACAACAATTTGACACTGTTATTTAACAGTACTATACCCTATTTTCATCCAATGAGCACAAGGCGCCAGTTTGGAATATCAGATTGAGGTAGGTTTGCAACGATTTATTATTTTATTATCTTTAAATGACCTATTACTTTAAAATATAACATCTTAAACTTCTAATAAAGCTTCTGTGATTTAAATCAGATGCCTCAATTAAATTATGTGTTTTAACTAACGTTATAGGCAAATAATTGGTCGACCGATCCCAGACTGCCATCATACAGCCATCTTTATTACACAACACAGGTAAGAATCCCTAATTTTCATCCAACCTGCATATTTTACCAAACTTTATCCAAATAATATGAATGGGAATGAACGAAATCAATCTTTTTTTCTTTTGTGTTATGTGCACATTTCAGTCCATGAGATAGAGACATAGACAATAATTTATCTGCCGGTATAACTTAATTTGCCGCTCAGCGCTTAATTTAATCGCCCTTTTAAGTAGCCTAGCCTACTTATAAAATAACAATATAAAGATCCAGTGCATCCGGTTAGTGAACGGTTAAGATTTGCAGGCACACTCATAACATGTGTGTAGGATAAGTTAGTCAAGCATACACGTGAATAATGAAGTTTGAGTTTTGAGTGTTTATGAAACGGGCACATGTACAATTTATTTATTTATTGTCAGTAAATGGTAGTGAGGAACATTTTAAATTCTTGTAATTACTAGGTCAACAAACCGCTGCTGGCTTGATCGCAAAAAAATAATAGCAGCAACAGCGTCTTGCACTGCATCTGTTTCAGACATTTTAACGAAAATCTATGGCTTCGGTAGTTATTAACTAGATAATTCAGTATTTTTTTTTCTTCTGTCGTAATGTTAACGTGCGCATTCAGTCCATGAGAGACATCTAGAGACATAGACAAATCTGCCGCTCCGCGCTTATTTTAATCGCCCTGTTATCAACTTAGGCTACTTATAATTAAAATAGCAATATCCAGTGAATCCGGTTAGTGAACAGGTAAGATTTGCATGCACATTCAAAACGCGTGTGTAGACTACTGCCAAGCATGCAAGTGACTTATGAAGTTTGAGTTTTACGAGTAAAACTCGAATTTAATTTCGAATTACGAGTGTTTATGAAACGGGCTTTTTTGTAAGTAAATGGTAAGTGAGGTATGAACAACATTTTAAATTCTTGTCTAATTAGCTACTGTAAAGGTGCCTTTTCAAACCGCTGCTGACTTTATTGGAGCTACTAATAGCAGCATAACAGCGTCTTGCACTGCATCTGTTTCAGCCATTTTATAACGTATTTTAACGAGAATCGATGGCTTCGGTAGTTATTATCTAGATCTGTTCTTTACAACATGTTTCATTGTCAGCTCATTGTCAAGTTCAACCAAACATGATAGTCCTCTCATCATTTACTCCCATCAAAATATAATATTTTTTTGAATATGTTCCTGTTCTGAGTACAAAAAGCCTTTTACCTCTGTAGAATATTATCAACGTTATCAGCAAGTATCACGTTAAGATTAGTCAGTTGTCTTAAATTGTTATCTTTGACAATAGATGTCTGCCACTCCTGCTGACCTCGAAAAGATGGGGAACCTGCCTGTGAGTCCTCGTTTGATCCTGCTTGGTAAGTATATCATATTAGACATGTCTGCAATTTATTTTACAAAAAAAGTTTTACTATTATGAAAGGATTCACATTTAAGTGCTTCATTCTAGAGTTTACTGTCTTTGAATCATGTTTTATTACACTGTGCTGGTTTGAATTTGAGGACATTTTTATTAATCAAAGACAAGTTTGAGTCTTTACAAAAAAATCACTACACTTTATTGTATTGTACACTTTTTTTCCCTCTCGGAGGCTGGCTTAGCATTAAAGGAGAACTCCGGCGCAAAATCAAAAAAAAAAACCAAATCCCAGAGAACATTCGACTTGGTACCAATGTGTTACTACACCCGAGGTTCATCTTGCACCGGAGTTCTCCTTTAAGTTAAAAACAGACTAAAACAACCTTTCTTTTTCCTTTTTTTATTTTTATAGAGATATTGTAGGTTTTGTTAAATTGTAAGACATGACATTGTGTGCATTTTTTCAGGTTATAAAATAATGTACTAATTTCTAACTACCTTTTCTACACTAAACTCTCCAGAGATCATAGAATAACCATTAATTTATCCATTCCTTTATGATCCAGGTGTTAATCCGGGCCAATGGATGAAACAATGGATGATCAGCCTCGAAGGCCAAATAATCTGCGAGGGTGTGCAGCCAACCTTTATCTCTGGACTTGCTGCATTGTTCTCTTCGTATTACATTTTTAATTTGCAGTACCAAGAGGAAGCAGCATCCACACTAGAATTCCTTCAAAGGTAACAAGTTTGGACTTATTTTATTTATTTCTAATTAATATGTTAGTATTAGTATGGTGACAATAGAATCCTCAAGCCATCCTTACTTTCTTCTTTGAGCCGAACACAGTCGGAGTTATAAAGAGAAAATAATATTCTGGCTTCCCAGCTTTGCAATGGCATTGAATAGATCCCGAGTTTTTGAAGCTCCAAAAACCGCATCCATCCATCATAAAATCCATACGACTCCAGGGGGTTAATGAAGTGAAGCGATGGTTTTTTGTAAGAAAAATATCCATGTTTATAACTTTTATCAGCTATAATCACTGGCTTCCAGAAACAGCCGTACGCGAGTTCCAGATAGTGTCGAGTTCCGGCAGAAGAATGACCTTTGACCCGACATATGAAATCTTATATCAAAGTCCTATTTTTTCAAAACGTCTTAAGCCCTATTCGGACGGGACTAGCTTCACAGTGAGATTTGAATCCTGTCCGAATCTGCCATGTCTGTCTTTTTCTCACACGACCTCTGTAAAAATTCCAGAGCAAATGACCTACTGTTTTTCGTCAAACTCGAGGGTCCTCAGATTAATCTAATCCTGTCCGAATGCGAATGTCTGTGATTGCCAAAAAAGTTTTTTTCCAAAACGCTTTTTCTTGTGTGTTTTAGTCAACGTGAACTACCATAAAATCTCTCGCCGGTATTCAAGTTTCTGCTTGTTGCGCACCGATAATGGATGTAGATGTGACGCATTCGTCAGTTCAAACCTAAGCTTTCGCTACGTCTTCGCCATACGTCCTACGTCATGCGTCAGGTCAGAGGTCACCCTTCCGCCAGAACTCAACTCAATTATGAACACGCATATGGTCATGCCATGATTATATTTTATAAATTTATAAAATAAAGATATCTTTCTTAAAAAAAGGCATGGCTTTCCTTATTAGACATTTATTAACCCCACTGGATACATATCGATTACTTTTATGCGTTATTGATGCGTTTATTGGAGCTTCAAAAACTTTACAAATCTGGGAAGGATGTTATGCATTATGGCTGGAAGAAGAAAGCCATATACACTTATGGTTTGAGGGTGAGTAAATTATGGGATAAATTATTGTTTGGGATTAACTATTCCTTTTAAATCATTGTTCACTGAAGATATTATCCTCTTATTTTTCAGACATTTTTGCATTTTGATGGGTGCTTAATTGTATGCACTGAATAGTACTTGACTAGTATTTTTTTATTTGCCTATTTTAGTTTACAATAATTGAGCAGAATTTATCTGGTGTTGTATCAGAATAATAAAAAAAAAAATACTAACTTGTCTTTATTCCTTTTTTGTAATCCATGACAAAAATAATGTGCAGGGTTATAATAGCATTTAGAATTGAAATAATTGGGGTTTCATTGTAAAAACTAATACTGTAAAAAAACAGTTAACTACTGGCAGCTGTGGTTGCCATTATCATACTGTAAAAATACGGTGTGTTACTGTTTTTGAAATTAACAGCTAAATACTGTTTTGACAACTACAGCATATAGCTGTTAAATACCAGGCTGTAAAATTACAGTTTTATACTGTAGTTGTCAAAACGGTATTTAGCTGTTAATTTCAAAAACAGTAACACACCGTATTTTAACAGTATGATAATGGCAACCACAGCTGCCAGTATTTTACTGTTTTTTTATAGGATTATTTTTTACAGTGTGATTTCTGACGGCCCGTGTGTCACTGAAGACTGGAGTGCTTCACATAAATAAATTATATCTAAAAATATATTCAAATATTATTTGTATCGTAAAAATTATAATACGATTTCACTATATTAATGTTTTAACTAAAAAAGTCTTAACTAAAATGTTACTGATTGGACCTAAATTAATAATTCTATTATATTAAAACAATAAAGTTGTATTTCCTATCAATTTAAGAAAAAAAAAATAGAAAATCCTATGTTAATAGAAATACATGGAAAAGGACACTACTGAATACATTTTTGGTTAATAAAATTTGTTTATAACTAAAATCTTTGACCAAAATCATTTTAGGCCAGTTCACTGACAGTTGCAGACAAACTGGTTTTATTTAGATGTGCTGGAAATGTCTATTCTTGGTTAATTTTATGTCAAACAATAGTGCATCATATATGTAAAAGTTCTCACCAAAAACAGAAAAAGGCATGGAAATAGTGTCTCTTGTGCTGAAAGAATGGAAAAGATTTTTTTATAGGTCATGTTTTGCATAGGGATGAGACAGTTCCTGATAATAACCTTTTGGGTGTTAAGTGCTCCTATTATATTTCAAAATGTTATCATAGAAAGACAAGCTAACAGAAAATTGGACTTAAAGCTGGCATGATTTATACTAAGCTAGTTAAATGTAGACATTTACAGGTTGTTTCACTGAAAACAGTAAACACTACAGCTCTTGTAACACTGTCACAACATTGTTTTTTTTGTTTGTGCAACCCACCAGTAAGTCCTCAATTAATGCACAGATATAATTATCAAATTTGTAAGAATTAAGGAATTTTAAATTGGTTTAATGCACACCTGAGGTTGTAATGTGACAATGATGCAAAGCAGCGTGCATTTAAAACCTATGAAACAGTAGACAAAAAAATACAGCTTCTGAAGTGTAAATCTAGTGCACACTTCTATCCTACAAGGCCTCAGGAACCGAGGGGGCGCCATATTCGGAAAGTTTAGAAAATATAACTGAGCTAGAATTTTGACTTGTTAAAGCTTTCAATAAATTTGACTTGCTGCAAAAACCTCCTCATAGTTTTTGTGAATAGCTGTCAACTCTGTGAATAGGTAATGACAATGACCTTATGTGCAATATTTAAATAATACTCTTTATTAACAATATAAAAAAATAAAAATAAACCGTGCCTGTGTTGTGGAGATCCTCTCGTAGGCGCTGATAATATTAATCAATTATGCTCATAATATTTGTTTCACACTTTGCAATCTGTATTCTCTCTAGCTTTCTTACCATCCTCTCTTCTTTAATTTTTTGTGGCAGTCTTAATGAATGATTTTTGCTTCATGGCAGCTGGAGGGTTGTTTATATCTGGTGTGATTAAAGTCAGAGGGTTAAAAACAGAGAGAGCGCGAGCTAGAGAGAAAGAGAGAGAGAAAAAGAGAGAGATGGGGTACAAAATAATCACCAAATGGCAGGCTGGTGGACAAGGTCACCTTCACGTGTATGAAAACAGTCTTAATTCACTCTGCTGGGGAAATTACCATGCTAGATTAGTCAAAGTCCATGCATACTTTCTGCATCCATGCATCAAAAGTGCAACATAATTCACTGAAGCAGAAAGCGAGACACTTAGATGTTGTCGTTTCTCAATGAGAAAACCCAAACCGGAGTTACCTACCTGACAAAATCATAACATAATCCAGCCTCTTCTGTTTAGGTGTTATTGTTCTGTATATGATTATTTTTTTGGTACGTATAGTAGTAATGCAATAAAACAGAAAGGCAAACTGGCTAATGTAATGATGATAGTTGTTATTGTCTCATTTTCCAAGCTGAATGCCTGCCAGTGATGTCGAGCATATTAAGTAAATTGAACCTGACCATCTCAGTTTTGTCATATTCTCTTTAATACTTGCCTCTCCTATCATTATTTTCCCTCCACTCTTCCCATTCAAAACTTCAATTCTCGCTTTAATTTCACCATGATCGCTTCCTTATTTTTACACTGCCCTTCCATTGCTGATGGCATCCATAAACACTAGGTGAGTTTGCACCCTCTCTGACCCCGCCTTTCAATACTCCCACTCTTTAAGACTCCGCCCTTTAACAACCCCTCATTTGCTGTCCTTCATTCTGACCCCACCCTTTAACACATTCAACACTCCACTGCAAGAAGTGTTGAACACTTCTGTCTCCACCCTCATCCTGACCCGCATATTAACACTCCTCCCCTCATTCTGATCCCACCCTTTGACATTCTCCCTCATTCTGACCTCGCTCTTTGAAGGGGTGGTTGATCAGCTTTTTTTAGAAAGCTTGATTGTGTTTATGGGGTGCAGTGTAACATGCTCATGCTTCTTTTTTTAAAGAAACACATTATTTTCATATATTATATCTTTATTCTACACCACTGTATCCATTCTCATTAAAACGTTCTGTCAAGTTCCTGGTTCTTAAGAGTGCCTCCCTCACAAATATGCAATGGGCTCTGATTGGTTAGCGGGCTCAGTGTGTTTGTGATTTGCTAACCGCCTAGTGCATGTTGTCTCGAAACGCCACGCCCCCTTACCATTATGGGTAGTTGCATGTTCCCAGGGGCGGGGTTTAGTGATGTTACAAACCCAGGAAGAAACACGTTGTAGTTCCTCTAGACCTTAAACAGTGATTTCTTTTAAAGAAAATATTTCCCTTTGCATTGATTTCTGGGCATTGTAACTTTGCAGACGTTGTTTATGCTGTAACAGCATTAATCACCAAGCTCAAAAAGTGAAATCATAATGAACCACCCCTTTAAAATTCCCTCCCCATCGGACCTCACTAGAGTTAAAACTCTCCCTCCCTCTGATCCCACTCTATAACATTCCCCCACATTCTGACCCTGTCCTTCATCATTTATCACTCCTCTTCTTCTGACCACACCCTTTAACACTTTCCTCCTTCTGACCTTACACTTTAACTCGGTCCTCCCCTTCTGTTCTGCAATATTTCCCCTCCCTTTCCAGACCATGCTCTTCAACACTCCCCTCCCTTTATATTCCTCCAGCCCCCATCTGACCCCCTTCCCTTTCATGACCCTGCCTTTTACATTCTGAAGCTCCCTCAAACACCGAGCTCCTCAGAGCGATCCATCCCTGTGAGCCTTCCCTTTTAAACACCAGCTGCAGAATTCAAGCGCATAACTGGAAGTCAAACGGTCTCACCTCACTCATGATTAGGCAGTGATTGATATTTAGCAGCATGCCGAGGTAATTCCTTCAGTCAAATACCCTGTGGTCCAAGGTTAACTATACCAGTGACACGGTCATGTCCTGTAGTGGCACCAGCGTCGTCCTCTGCTCAGACTCTGATTTTTCCTGTCTTAGCAGGGTCTGTGCGTTGACTTGGCAACGCTGCAGATATTTGTGACTGCGCTGAGAGATTAAGTGGCCAATCAACCTAACCATGCACTGCAATCATTCTACCTTATAACGTGGGCAGGCTCCTGATGCCAAATCAGTTTGTCCTGCATTTATACTTTTGAAACCAGAGAAATCGTGATGAAAACGCGAAGCTGTTGACATGTAGAAGCGTTCGGGTGAGGAGGTACGTGCAGTGCATGGTTTTGTAAACTTTATATTTATCCTTTTCCTGGGAATGAAGTTAGGAAAGCACTGGGAGGACTATGATCCCATGATTGATGGATATTTTTGGGGTGACTTAAGTCTTGCTTCGTACCTGGATCTCATATTACTGCTTCAATGTTATATTGACTTTCATAGAGCGTGCAGGTAAATCCCTGCAGGGAGTGTGTGTACGTGTGTGTGAGTGTGTCATTATTTAGAGATGTGAAGAGACATTGGGATGTGGGCAACAAGTCTTGCAGCCTGGATGACGGTTCAATTTTTAATTTAAGAGGTGGTGGAGAAGGGTAGCCTGCAAGTTATTGTTCATATTTGCCGGGGGCATCACGCTGCTATGGCCGGCTCTTCCTGCAGAATATTCCATCTGTGCCAGAAATGCCTTCCACCCACCGGAGCCTCCCTGTCCTTTTATTCCAATCCAAAGGTGACCCTCATCTCACCCTCTCTTTCTGTCACTCTTTGTTGTAGCTTTCTATATTTATTTACAGCTTATTTGTGTCAATACAGCCTTAAAATCTCAAATCTGCTTCTTAATCCTCATTAATTTAATGCATCTGCATCAGGCTTCGAAGTTTACCAGACGTCTGGGCCAAAATCAGAATTAATTCTCCAGAGGGATTTATAAAGTTTATTCCTATTTTAGTTTATCCGTTTGATATATTTCATAAATTATATTGCAGGAATATTTGTATTTACTTATTGCTTGTTTGTTTGTTTATCATATGTTTGTTAATTTATTAATTCTCACCTGCAATTCTAATCATATTCTAATGACTGTAATGCAGTCATTTAAATACTTTTAATTAAACCGTTTTCTTTATTTTGATTTGAGGTGATATGTTCTTGTCAGATTCAATCTTGAATTTAATATAAACATCTATCATCATCATTATTATTATTATTATTATTAAACATTTTTCCTTTAAAATGAAGCAATGCAAGATATACTGAAATATTAGACATATACTGTAAATAAAGTGCTGAAAATTAGGATTTTCACAAGACAGAAATGCAATTTCATTATAGAAAAGCTGCTGCTACTAGTTGCATCAATGAATGTTGTTAAAGGCAGTCACAGTTGCTTCAGTAAGAAAGAGAAAAACCTCGGGTCTTGAGAGCAGTGTGATGACGGTTGCTATCAGCAAGGCCCTGCGGCACAGGAAGACACCCTACAGGCAGTGGTTTGAGCGCCATCCAACCCTCAGATCTCCACACTACTGAGAAACCGTCATACAAGCTCAAACACACATGCACAAGTGCTCTCTCCACTGGCCAGATCATGCTGGATAACTCTGGGATGGAAAAGCAGGAACATTACTTAAATTAATTAAACAACTAATTAAATGTGCATGTTTCTGTCATCATTTCTAAGAGACTCAACAGCTAGCGCCGTAGTCTGACTTTCAAGAATTTTCACAAGTGCATTTGTGGAACTAAACTAGTGGGGCAAATCCTCTTAGAAATCCTTTTAAAGAGCGTAGAGAACAGGAGAAAGGAGAAGTTTCTCTCCGGCAAACATGTGCAGGTTGTTTGGCTGCTGTAGTAGGAGAGGAAAGACAACATTCTCCCTGTCGGCTCTGTGCAGGACGGGGCTAAATACTACACACACACACACACAGGAGAGCTAATACTGAAATGCACACATACACATGTGCATACTAGATGAGAAGAAAGTTACAAACAATAAACTGATTAGCAGCATACATCTGTCAGTGATTCATAAAAACTAAGGAAACTCCATTAATCATGCTACAATCCCTGAAATGCAAGATCCTGAGTGGCTTAGTGCTTTTGGAAAATGGCAGCAACAGCAATATGACATATTTCACTTATTCATTTATGAGAATAATAAACAATTCTTCTAGTAAATTATAGAATTCATTAGCCTAACTACAGACTTTGTATATACAGTATAACAAGCAACATAGTAATTTATTAAAATTACGAAAAAAAATAATTAACTGCAATATCACGTCATTCAATTAAAACGCATAATCATATGTTGATTTTGACTCGAAAAGTACACACAAAGGATCAAAATACATTTTAGTTCTCTAAGAAAAAAACAAAGCAAGAAAACCTTATTTTCCTAGTCTGATTGCTATTTACACATTTGACTAAACTGAAGAATGGGTCTGAGGATTGTTTGTCGATTTGCTCTGTGCTTTTTTCAATCTCCTTTGGGCAACAGATTGAATTAATGTTTATAGACACTGCCACCTCAAACATGAGGAAACTACAGATTGTGCAAAATAACAAGCTTGCAATATAGCTCTATAAACATGAAAATAAAATAATAATAATAATAATAATAATAATAATAATTTGTTGACGTATCGACTGTCTTGAGTCAGAGGTTCCTGAATGATAATTTGCCTCTTTTACATCTGAAGAGATCTTTAAAATGGTTTCTGTTTACTTTTGGCCGTTTTGGTTTCCTAAGTACACACACGTGTGTGTGTTCCTGTCCTGCCCAAAGTAAATGTTAAAGCCTGTGTGCAAACATAAAATGCTTCCACCTTTTTCTTTGCAATATAGCCTAACCTCTCCCCCATAATCCATCTGTACTGCCCCATGCCTCCCCAAACATTATCTCCTCCCTCTTAATTAAGTCTTGGCTGGCTGTTCTGTATCCCAGCATTCCTGCTGCTTTGGTTATTAAGGCCCGCCGTATGGAACGAGTGGCCTGCCAGCAGCTGGACTGGCACACTCACCTGGGGCAAATGAGGGCATTTGATCCTACTGGGCCAGTGTCCCGCTCTCGCCTCAGGTGGCAGCCTGAAGTTGAAGAGCGCCTGTAGGGCACACATTGCCGCCTGCCTCTTCGCCTGCTTCTTACTGCGACCCGAGCCCTCGAATATCCTGCCATCCACTCTAACGGCCATGATGAAGCTGCGGTGTGCCCGTTTGCCTTGGACATGCTCCGACAGGCAGGCGTAACGTAAGCCGGGGCGCAAGTCATTGAGCAGGACGACCGG
Organism: Carassius gibelio; assembly: GCF_023724105.1. Taxonomy (NCBI): domain Eukaryota; kingdom Metazoa; phylum Chordata; class Actinopteri; order Cypriniformes; family Cyprinidae; genus Carassius; species Carassius gibelio. The sequence continues at coordinate 16,983,256 of NC_068394.1, forward strand.
GCTGGGCTGGGTGGTGGGATACTGAGGTGGAGAAGGGCAAGGATCTCCTTGCCTAGCCTGCACAACCATCAAGTCCAACGTGTGGCGCAAACGGAGGGCGCTAGACAGCAACTCGCTCTCGGCAGAGCGACAGCCATCAGGCTCGAAGCCTTTGAACAGTGTTTCTGGGAAGTCGGCCTGGTCCGATGTGAAGTCGGCCGTGGGGTTGTTCCGTCCGCCCATGGCCAAGTGTGCTTGCGGGGCATTGGGAAACTGGATGAATGACTTGAGAGCCATCTCAGCTGCCTTCATCTTAGCCTTTTTCTTGGTAGGCCCGGTGCCCTCGAAAGTGAGTCCGTTGACTTCCACAGCGATGGAAAAGAGAGGTGCATGCACCGGTCCTGTCTGAGAGACCATCCGGTATTGTAGACCCGGTCTCAGCTCGTTTAACTGGACCAGAGCATTCTTTGGTGCATCAGACCATGCCAGTTTCTTGCAGAACAGACGCAATTTGCACAAATGTCCGTTATTGTCCTCCTCCAAAGGTCGCTTTCGCTTGAGGCCAGACATCCCGTCCCTGGGGGAATCAGACAGGAAGAGTGTTTGGCAGTCTGACGGAACAATGGCACAATCTTCCAAATTTCCTGTGTTACGGTTCTCCTTGACCTCAGCACTACTGGTGCCTAGGTTGGAAGCAGAAATGACATATTATTATGATCAAGGAAATAATTTAGCAAAAAAACACACAACTCAAGGGAGGGCTATCTTCAACTCCATTCTGTCCATAATCTCACTTGACTTTTTAAAAGTCTGGTAGTCCATTACCTTTCCCCAAAGCAGCTGCTGCTAACAGTTCCATATGAGAAAAGCATCCTCTACTTAACTGTTGTAAAAAATCCGAAGACAAATCCTCTAAAATGGGGCATTATCTGGCAAATCATTCCGTAATCTCCCACAAAATTGGCTTGGAGTCTATACTTAAAGTGGGTACAAATTGTCTCCCCCATATACAATGCAAAGGAGACGCTCTTTTGTAATGCAGGAGAGCAGACGTTATGAGATTTCAGTGTGTGAAAGTCTGATCACACATTAAAGCCTCTATTTCACACCCCAACTGTGTTGTGATGGAACTAAATGAAATTCATCTGTGAAAATAAACTGTAACACATGGATGCAATTCTAAATTTTGAGAAGGGACCAAAATGTTGTTTTTGTAGTGCTGCCTGTCTACCACTCTTCGAGCATAAATCTACAATATATACAATAATATATACAATATATATACTAATTTAATTTCTGATTATTATTTTTTTTACATTTTTGAAAGGGTTTGTTGTGTTACTGATTATGCATACTGACTCAATGTGTCCTCATCTTCTGTGCAATTGGCTGCTGGGCTCATGTACTTGAAGGGGGTGATCCGTGCAGACAACATGTTCATTTTCTCTGAAAGGTAAAAGGGGAAAAAAAGTTTCTGTGAATACAGCAAATTCTATTAACATACATGATTTGTGCATACACTGTTCTTTCTTACAATTTTAAGGATAGAGATGAAATAAAAAGATTGAGCGATTCTAAGGCCCAAAATATATTCTGAGCTAATCACACAAAACACAGTACAATGGGATTACTCATTTGCAATGAATCACAGTTTGCATATACTTTTAAGATTATGCTTTTGGTCTTAGTGGCAGTGGAAACTGAGTTTCTGGTTCAGTTGCCGATAAACCAAATTGTGTTCACAGCCTTGTTTCCATCTATATTCCTGTGAGTTTTTAACACTGCATTTTCCTATTAGGATTTCGGCTGGGCTAAACATAGGCTGCGGGTAATTTACAAATCTTCCTGGACCCATAATTACATCCCACCTATCTCAGCATCCCCCAACAGTCAATCATTGTAATGGACAGACAAAAAGAAGCAGTTTTGTGTGTGTATAGAAGAGGGACAAAAAAAAGTTAAACTGCTGTGTACTCGCATAGGCCACATGAAATGTCCTGGGCATGTAATGATTCAGAATGGGACATGTGATTATTTTTCCAATTCTGACTACTTCAGGCAAGATAATAACAAATGCAAATTCTGATTTAACTATTTTGTATTTTGATCTAGTTACTATATGAGACCTTTAACTCCAATAACAATGGCCCTTAAATAAACAAACCTTTTGAATGCAAGCACAATGAGTATATTAAGCATACCCTGCTAAAAGTTAAAAAGTTTCACTTCTAACAATGAAATATTCATAAAAAAAAGAAATCACTGAAAAAATGAAATCATCAACAAGTTTACATTATTATTTTCCTGTATATGTCCTTGTGTGTCTATACTGCATGTCTGAGTGTCTCTCTGTTTATATGAAGTACCTAGAGGCCCCAGAAGCCCCAGACATGATTATTGTAGAAACATGGGTGTGTGTTCATTTGACACAGTGTAGTGTACCCACAGTCTCTTCCCAAAACACCAGAAAATTATAGAATCATAGAAGTGGGTCATTTTGTCTAAGGGTAGTGTACAGAGATTCTGCATGGGGCCCCATTCATATCTAGGCATCTGCTTTTTTATAGAAATATGGGAGAAAGCTCTTTTGACTAGGAGTAGTATACAGAGGCACCTGGGGCCCCCAGACCTAGCTAGTCACCAGAATATTATAGAAAAACAGGAGTGGGTCTTTTTGACTGAGGGTCAAAAAACAGAGATCCTGTACAGGGCCCCAGTCAAATCTTGGCACCTAATGATCGCAGAGACATGTGGGTGGGCTCTTTTGACCAGGTGCATTATGCAGAGGGACCTGGGGGCCCCAGACCTATCTAGGCACTAGAATATAATAGTGTAAGGGAATGTGAAATGTAAAATGTGAAATCCCAAGGTTTCCGCAATACGTGAGATTGCATAGACATGAACAACCATCAGTCATTTAATTAACGTTCACACTGAGTTCTTCAATGAGATTAAAATTATAATAGATACACCAGTGCAGATAAGTCTGGAAGTATGTAATTTGCATTGCCTGTGTAAAGGGGGATTCCCTTTGTTGTCATGGAAAAGGGGGTTTCCCAAGGTTGCTGATTGGCTGGAAGTTCAGTAGTCCTTGAAATGACATCTTGGGAAGCCGTTAGTTTGGAGTTGTCTGACAATGCGGAGTTGTGGCCTGGTTGTAATTTTAGATGCGGACTAGGAGACATGGCGTTACAAAACTTTACTCAGAAATTGAAACTCTCAACGGAAAAGAAACTAAAGTAAAAGAACAGAAGTAAAGTTTGACGAGACTAGGTGGTGTTTCTTCTCATCGTGGTTATGTAGAAGCAGACGTGCAGGCGGAAGCACGCTGGAACCGCGCTCAAAGAACGCTAAAAGTGATGACTAAAAGCATGGCTAAAAGCAAAAGCTAAGAAGCAAAAGCTAAAAGAAAAATTTGATGGTGTTCTGAGTATTTAAACTGGCCTTTTGACCACACCTCAAATGGTGTCAGTACTTGCCCCAAATTTGACAATCTCTTTTCCGAATTGAAATTGTCAATAATTGTTCTAGTGGTGTTAATGTTGAAAGCTGTTCTGTGAAAGAGTTGGTTGGTTATCTTGCTTCTGATTTGATTTACAACATCCTGTTGCATTTCTGAGGAATTTGACTCCTCATGTTTCAACCATGCTCCTGATTGAATCTTTAATTCGTCTGGTTCGGGTCTGATATGCTATAATAGAAACTTCAGGGTGGATCATTTTGACTCAAGGTAAATGTACAGAGATTCTCCATGTGGCCCAGTATGTAGACATCTGATTTTTGTAGAAACATGGGAGTGAGCTCTTTTTTCCAAGGGTAGTGTACAGAGATCTGGTTTTGGGGCCCTGGGAGGTGTACAGAGGCACCTGGGGGGAGCCCAGACCTATCTAGGCACCCGAATATTATAGAGACATTGGGGTGAGTCATTTTGACTGAGGGTAGTATACAGAGATCTTGTCATATATATAAATTTTTGTGTGTAGAAAAAAAACAGGAGTGACCTATGTGACTCATAAGTGAATATAGGCTCTGGGGGCCCCAGACCTATCTAGGTATCAGAATATTATAGAAATTTGGGAATGAGTCATTTTGACAAGGCACTGTACAGAAATATTGTATAAGGCCTCTAAGGCCCATAGAGGTCATATCTAGGCACCTGATTATTGCCACGATAGGGCATGTGCTTTTTTGACTCAGAACAATCGGCGGGGGTCCCTGGGGGCCCCAACCATATCTAGACTGCAGACAATCTGAGAGACATAAGAAAACATGGAACTCAGTTGTCAGTCCAAATAGGAGCACCTCACACTTTTTTTTTCAGAAAATGTAAAAATCTTCTTTGTCATCATTTTGTGGCCAGGTTTTCAATCACTCACTTAAGAGGATCTGTTTGTAAGGGTCGGGAAAGGTTTGCCGTCTATTCCACATCATAGCAGAGAAACAAAAACAATTGCACCACTTACTGCAAGTGGAATGAAGTGAAGCCACTTGAACGAGAGTGACGTTTTGTAACAGTAACAAGGCACGATACAATATGACAAAAAGGTCAATATGGTACCATCCACCAAGCATTGTCACGTGAGAGTCTAAGACACGTTTCGGGCACTACTGCCCCCTGTGACTGGCAATAACACAATCTAAAACAGTTCCACCTATCAGTCGGTCAAATGAAATTCCTCTTGCTTGACTGAAACGTTACCGAGCCCTGGCAGCAGGGAATTTTTACAACTCGTAATGTGTTGAGTGTGATAAGCAGCAGGAATCCAATTATTTTGCTTTCCCAAGCAGTGGTCAAGAGATTCTCTCTCCCTCCCATCAGAAGTGTGGAGGACTTATAGGTCACATATAGCACAACCAAAGTGCTGAATGTCAGCACATAGCAGGGAAGATACGCTAACTGCATTGTACGCTTCCCTGTGTGTCACTTCCTGAATGATGGTTGAGGAGAACAGGGTAGGAATAAGTGAAGGGAGGTGCTATCACCTTTATCAACCAATCACAAAAGTGCTGAGACAGACTCTCATACTCAGAGCGATGATGTGGAGGTTTCTCTAAGTTCACCGGTATCTAACACGCTCAGAGCTTGGCCATCACTACAGAGCCATTGAAAGTTACACGGCTGACATTACACCAAGAATCAAATGACTTTCAAATGACAGAATTAAATGTGTCCATTCATCTCACAAATGAGAGCCAGAGTACAGTGTACAGTTCAGTACTACATTTGGACAGAACAAACAGCTACTTTAAATGGTATGCTTAGAACAAAGGGTCAATGACAAATCAGAGTGGTCCTGAAATTGAATGACAGGAAGTTGATGATTCCTCTTGGGTGTTTTACAAACCCCAAATATGAGATCTCTGGTGGGTTGCGAATGGCTCAGGCTCTGAAGATTTGGTGTCAGTTTTGCATGTTTGACATGTAAAGCTGAGTTACAAATTAAAGAGATTAAACCGAGACTTTACGAAATAAATTATACAGTATACACACACATTTTGAAGGGTTCTGAAACAAAAAAAAAAAACAAGCAGCACACATCATCCCAGACACGACTGGTGGAATCATACTCAGCTAGTTGTCACCGGTGGATGCTTTTGTCACCCTGAAGCAGCTTGACTCGTCTGTCTGTGAAGCCAAACAATATGAGCATCTAGCTGGAGCTCTTAAAACCAATCCATTACTGCTGTCATGTTGAAGAAGGACAAATCATTATTCTCTGAACTACGGCTGTCATGAGACCAAGATTTCCAGAGCTGAAATATCACCGTTCTTGGTACCAATTTCAAGACCACAGCAAAAACCAGTACTGTATCTTATTCAACACAATCCCACAAAGTTAAATATTAATAAATATACTACTGGTGAAAAGTTTTTGAATTATTATTATTTATTTTTTTGTTTGTTTTTGAAATAAGTCTCAACAAGGCTACATTTATTCCTTCATATAGTGTACAAACATTAATGTTAAAAACTTTTTTTTTTTTTTTTTTTGCGAAAACTGCGATACACCACCATTCAAAAGTCAATCAATCAATCAAATAAAGTTATTCTACAAGGATGCATTCAATTATTTATAATGTTAAAAAAGGTATAGATTTTTTCCCATTTGAGTGAAAAAAAAAAAAAAAAATCAATCTTTTTTCAATCAATTTGCTTTTGAATAATAAGAAGCATTTTTAATAATTGAGTACCAGCATATTAGAATGATTTCTGAAGGATTATGAAACACTGAAGTATGGAGTAATGATGCTGAAAGTTCAGCTTTCGAACACATTTAAAATCGTAATGAACCTTTACTTAAAGGGGGGGGGGTGAAATGCTATTTCATGCATACTGAGTTTTTTACACTGTTAAAGAGTTGGATTCCCATGCTAAACATGGACAAAGTTTCAAAAATTAAGTTGTACGTTTGAAGGAGTATTTTTGTTCACAAAATACTCCTTCCGGTTTGTCACAAGTTTCGGAAAGTTTTTTTTCGAGTATGGGTCTGTGTGACGTTAGATGGAGCGGAATTTCCTTATATGGGTCCTGAGGGCACGTTTGCCGGAAGAGCGCGCGCTCCCGTATAGCGAGGCTGAGCAGCACAGACATTTCACTGGTCAGAGCGAGAGCGTCGCAAAATGTCACAAAAGATGTGTGTTTTTGGTTGCCAGGGCAAGACAACCCTGCACAGATTACCAAAAAAAAAAAAAAACATCATTAAGGGACCAGTGGATGGAGTTTATTTTTACAGAGCATCAACGGAGTTGTGCAAGCGTTTGTGTTTGTTCCCTTCATTTCGAAGATGCTTGTTTTACAAACAAGGCCCAGTTTGACGCTGGATTTGAACAGGGTATCATTTATTTCTTAAGGATAATGCAGTCCCAATGAAAAAGGGTCACGATCGTGTGTTGGAACCGCAGGCGGTGAGTAAAACTGCTTCAAATATCTCTGCCTCCTTGTTAGTGCGTCCGCCTCCCATGCCGGAGACCCGGGTTCGAGCCCCGCTCGGAGCGAGTCGTTGCTGCTGCTGCTCTCGTTCAGTTTCAGCCTCAGGATCTGATTCTGGATCATAAATAAACGGCTGAATCTGACTGTTAGCCATGGTTTGTTTTGGATGATGGTTTTTCCTCACGGTAATGTCACAGCTTCCAAACGCTCTCAAAGCAAAAGCCTACTGGCGCTCGTGATTCTTTAGCTCCGCCCACACGTCACGCCTCCAGCCGGTCCTGTTTTTCTGGGAAAAATCGGTACAGACTATCTTTCTCTTATGAATATAATAAAACTAAAGGTTATTTGGAGTTATGAAGGATGCAGTACTACTCTCTAGGTACTCAAGATTAACAGGATATTGAGTGAAAATGAGCATTTCACCCCCCCTTTAACTTTTGACCAGCAGAATGTCTTTTAACATTATACGTATTGTACCATAACATATAACAAACAATATAATGTTGTTATGATGTCATAATATTTGAGGGGAAATTTTTAGCATCGACTTGGTACCAAAGTACTTCTGACATCCCTTCGCTGAACCAAAGAAAACAGCAGGTTCTGTCAGGTCAGAACCAGAGGCCTGGCAGACTGCCATGTTGTCAGGAGACAGAGAAAAAGAGAGAAATGGTGCAAATTCAGTGCACCCTCCTCGGCTATCAGGAGCGAGCAGGAGGTAATGAGCCAATCACATCTTCCCATGGCCCTAATAACCATCAGGTCAGATGAGACACTAGAGACTCTATTCATAAAGGCAGTGGGGAAATCATTGACTCTCTCTCACTCTCTTTATCTCTCTTCTCTTCCCTTCTATCACTCTTTCTAAGAGACCACTGATTAAACACTGGTGAAGTGGCAAATGATGGAGGCCGCATTGTCTCGCCAACGCGCTAGGAATCGGCTTTCTGTCAGACCGCTCAGCTGGAGCGTGGCAGAGACGCATTTTGTGTGCGCTAACCATCCATGTGTGTGTGTGTGTGTGTGCGTGTGTGTGTGTATGGGATAAGTCCAGAGTGATAAGTCATTCACGACTCAGCGATCTGGCCCATAAAAATGGATGCAGAACCTTAATTCTTCACAGCATACCAGCACAGGCCAAAAAAAAAAAAAAAAAGGGTGAGCATCGTGGGTTCCAGGACAAGGCCGAGTGAGCAGACGGAGTGATATTTAGCACCTGATTAGTGCCAGCAGAAGACATAGTGCACCAGCCATCTGCTTTACATGTGTTACTCTTTTCCATGCCAGGGACAGAGGTTTAGCATGCTAGCTGCTGCTTACGCCACCGTCCACGGGCACCAATCCTAATCGCCTGTCCACAACAGCAGTGGGTGCACACAAGTCACCCAACGCTATGAGATCAGCTTTTGTGCTTAAATTATATATATATATATATATATATAATGTACACTTTTATTTATGTAGTCAGCATGGATGTATTCAATTTATCAAAAGTGACAGAAAACATTTATAACATAAAAATAAATAAATAAATAAAAACTGTTATATTGAACTTTTTTTCTTTACAAAGAGTCCTGAAAAAAGAAAAAAAAAAGAAAAAGAAAAATTTGTATCACGGTTTCCACACAAATAGAAAGCAGCACAACGGTTAATCAACACTGATAATAATAGGAAATGTTTTGTGAGCATCAGCATATTAGAATGATTTCTGAAGGATCATGTGACACTGACGGCAGGAGGAATGATGCTGAAAATTCAGCTTTGCGTTTCATGAATAAATTATATTTTAAAATAGATTACAATATAAAACAGCAATTTTAAATTGTAATAAACTTTCACAATATTACTGAATTTACTGTTTTTTTGATGACATAAATGCAGGTTTGGTGAGCATTGAAGCAGTAAAGGTTATTTAAATAGGAGTTATTAAAAGTACAGAACCAAGAGTGACCAATTTAATTGTAATTTGTCAGAAAGAAAACTTTTATTAAACTAAGGGTACATGACAATAATGTATTAAAAATGAAAAAAAAAAAAAAAAATTCCCCCTCACAGTTTTTAAAAGTTTCCCATACAGATGACAATGTTGTATGCAGTGACTAAAATCACTGTATTATGTAGCACACAATATTTTATCACTGCATTTATTATGCATGCCAGTCCAGTGTTGTTTATTAAGTTTGTAAAGAAACACTTCTCACCTACTATGCACATGATTTCAGCTTTTAGTTGTGATTTTGGTTGTTTTAATGTGCAGATGACAAAGTACTTTTGTCGGATCAGTTTCATGATGAGATCATGTGCTGACGTACCTCCAGAACACTGGTTTTGAAATTCTTCTCTCAACTGTCAGAATGTCAGTTAGCTTCTAATCTCACGACAAACACTCATGTCTGTGTCAGCATCACCTGTGCAGCATACCGCTCTACCAAGAAAAACATTTTTGCTAGACTTATTGTAAAAGCTTTTTGGTGTAACAGAAATACTGCAAAGGACGAATCATTTGGGTTAGGGTTTGAACGAGTATCAAAGTTTGATGAATCTGTTAAAAAAGTGACACTGATCTATTCCAGAGATGCATCCTGATGATGTCAGAGGTGAGAAATAAAATGACACAGGTCTGGATGGCGGACAGAAACTCTTTCTCTGTCCGGTCTTCCTCCCTGGATGGTCGCGACGGCACAGCCAGTCAGGGCAAGATGAGACCGATCACGGCTCTGCGCCGCGGGCAGCTTCATCAGAAGGTGTCTAGGATTCATTCCGGAAGTGCTAGGTAGAATGAAATTGCTATCCTTCTATAGCTTCTATCGCTAGACTTAGACACATTTACACACATGAAATGCCCTCTAGCTAACTCTAACTGAAATGTTCAGAGGAAATCCAAGTTACCCAAGAGCTGCAAGTTCTATGAAGCTCAAGGAGGACAAGCCGAAAACTGTACATTTTCTAAAGCATAACGTAAAAAAAAAGTATACATTTTAATGAAATTAAATTACTATATTACGTAATTGTTGTACACAAATGGTTTTTGGTCACAATGTGGCAACACTAGACAGGGCTGTCATTTCACAGTCCAAAAAATATATAAAAACAAAAACAATAACAGAACATTAACAGAGAAATAGCAAACTACCCGAGACCTCAACAACAAAAGACAGCTGAACAGGTGAGTGTTGAGTTAGAGCTTGACCAATATTGATTTTCTTAAGGCCAAGGCAGGGTGGCAGGATTATATAAGGCCAATATTATATGACTATCACACTATTTAATTTAAAGAGAGTCTCTGCTATACCTACCTACTACGTCATTTGTTCTAACTCCTCTCTCTCTTGAATATGCAAATGACAATTGCCGGAGGCCAGTGATAATAGTTTATAAAGTTTTAAATATGGATATTTCCTCATGAAAACTCACTTCAGAAGGCCACCAGAGTTGTATGGATTACTGTTATGATGGATGGATGCACTTTTTGTTTAATATTGTTTAGTATAACTCCAATTATTTTCTCCAATTAATTATAATTTGTCTGAAAGTCCTACACATAGGATGTCTTGAGGGCATATTTCCCTTTTTTGGGTGAACTACCCCTTTAAGATGAAAAAGACTACAGATCCTGTACATTAAAGGTGCCATATGCAAAAATTGAGGTAAAAATGTCCATAACATGACCTACACGCATCAAAAGAATGAGAAGAAATAAGGGCGATGATGTCATTAAAAAAATGTCAAGTTATAGTGCGGCAGAGATATCAACCTTAATTAGCATTAGCATTACTAGGCCCGGCCCGACAGGTGTCGTAATACCATTTTCGGTCATAGGAGGCGGTATGCGGGCAACATAACCACCAGCCAACCTGCAATACACGAATAACTCGCACGGCTTGTCGGCGTGCCTGAACCTGATGTCAATCATGTGGAAAGTACAGCCCACTACATCATTTCAGTTCAGGGAAGAGAGAGAAAGGATGACTGAAGCCCTTGGCAAGAGACTACCACCACCACCCGCTAAAGGGAAACAACCGCGCTCGGAATCACAAATCAAATCCAATAAGAAAAGGAGCCGAACTAGAGTAAACATCGGCACTACTTTTAATCGTTGGAGACAACTGATTGACCTGAAAGAAATGAGGTTCGACTCCGAACTTGCAACATTTCTTTTGCATTGGTAAGTTAGATGCTGTTAGTATTTCGCTAGAAGTTTGTTTTATATATTTGTGTATTTGTTTTCGGGAAGTTATAACATAGAAATGTATCGAAGGCTGTTCGATAAACATGCTAATGTTAGCGATGGCTAACCGTAGCTGTGTTTGATAATTAGCTAGCTATAACTTAACGTTACCCATTTTATTATATCATAATTAACCTGCTCTGTCTAGTATGTTGGTCTCCGTGTCCTCTTTGCTTCGTGGTTTTTCTGTGCGTGAAAAAATTGATGTGTGGCGTGAAAGCGTGTGAAAAGAGTCAATTGCGTGTGTCTCACGGTGAATGCTTGAGAGTTGGCACATTAGTTCTCAAGCAGAATAAAGGACAGGTTGATTATTGCTGTTTAGCGGTTGTATTAATCTATGATGTGTCCCTGTTTGCGTACAGGGACATAAAAAATAAATTAAAAGTGATATGTGGACCAAGGTGTCTGAGATTGTTCATTTTAAGTAAAGGATCCTAATATTTCGTCCACAACAATATTTAATGAGGTTATAACTCCTTGTGGTTAGTCTGCACGAGATCAACAAGCTTGTTTGCTTTGCGGCCGCTTTAAATACAAAATAAGCATTCGATCTACGTTAGAGTGTCTGAGCGCTCACAAATCTTTCTGCAGCGTCGTGAGCAGAGCGGCAAGAGCGATTTTTGATGCTCTCGACGCCGGCGGTGTGAACGCACAGTTAGGTTTCGGCTATGGCTGTAGTGTTGTTGTGAAAGTAGGGGCGGAGCATAGAGACTATGCCGTTTCTCGTTTGTTACTCTAGAGTAGACCAATTCACTTTATTGAGGCATACTGCCCCCATCTGGTATGGAATGTGCAGTATGACTTGATTTTTTTTTTTGCCAAACATTACAGACGGCACCTTTAAGCAGTTTGGATAGAAATGCAGAAATTTGTATATATACAAAAACCCACCTCAGCTAACAACAGTCCTGCGTGTGACCCGCGGGGTGTCGAACAGATGAACAGTTACACCGTCTGACAATGTTTGTTTTTAATCTGAGTCGAGTTCTCACACTCAATCCCTTCACCTCAGAGACTCGGCTCCACACATCACGCTGAATTATCAGATCTCCGTCTTTTATTCTGTCTGCCCGACACGCTTAGCTTCAGATCTACTGCGTCTCTTCCTTGTTGACTATTTCTCTCCGTGTCATTCACAGGCCCCCACCCGCCATGCAACGCAAAGCCTCTTCTCTTCTTTTCTTTTCCTGTCTAACACATCTCTCTCTGCAACGGCTTTCTCTGCAGCCTCCCACCATCTCACATCTAACACTTCCCAGTTAGGCTTGTCAACCACCACATACAAGACAGGGTAATCTCATATTAAAATGAAACATACATGTATTGAGTATTGCATTCATACATCAGACAGTGTGTGCCTTATTTGAGCATTTTACACTTTCCTTTTGATTATTATTTTTTTGTTTTTTAAAAAAATGGCCGTCTGTACACATCTCTCAGCTTTTTGACAAACAATCAGCAAACATATATATCCATCCATCCATCCATCCATATATACCTAAGACCAAACTTTAAATCATAAAATATGAAAAAAAGACAAAAATATCAAACAAACAAACATTAACAAAAAAATTAACTATTACAAAACAAAGAGTGAAATAAACTTAACACAACACAATCTTTAATGTGTATAAATTATTTATATTAAATAAGTATCAAAATGTAACTTTTTACATTTAATTTAAGATTCATATTTAGCATTTGTGTATTAAGGTTACATAAATTGTGATGAAATAACCTTAGCAAGACAAACAATTTGGCCATGGAATGAGTGATCCAGATTGGGCGCGGTACTTTCTTTTTTTTCCTGTCGGCTGTTCCGTACCACAGCGTGCACCACATCTGTTATGCAGCGCAAAGCATCTTCTCACTAATTTGTTTGTCAGTACATATTGAAGGCACGATCTGTCATTCTGCCATGCTTTGGTTGCGCCGTGATGTCTATAGACATGGCTAGTCATAAGTTTCAGATGCCAGTCGCCAAGGACCTGCTCAGTGACAGCCCTAAAAGCAGAGAAAACAAAAAATGAAAAGTACTTCATAAAGAAGCCTCCCGCACATCAATCCCACAGTGCAATAGCCCAGTTTCACCAGACAACAAGAGGGAAGGCTTCTGCAATTAAAAAATAAGCCGGTTCATGCTCTGATCAGATTAATTTTTATAATGGCTACCATTAATATGCTCAGAGAAGACGTCTGACCTCTTTAAAACCCATTTTCATCCATTAAAGGAAAGAGAATGTATAAAGAACGAACTGTTCGGAAGAAAACTGCAATACTGTTGTGTATGGGATGACAAACACATTTACTGTGAGTGTGTGTGTACATATGTGTGTGTGTGTGTGTGTTTAGGGCCCAGATAAAGTCTTTAAACGGTCGCTCGCTCAGCCCTTTACTGCCTCTCCCCAGCCCTGCTCCTGTTTCCCATTGCTTTTCCAAATCGCAGCAAAATTGCGATAAATTCAAACTGACAGTTCATAATATCCCATTTCCAATCGCATGCAGTGTACTGAGTGCGTTTCTGAGTCAATTAAAAGAAGTGTTTGATGTTGATATATTGAGACTTTCAATTTACGGGGCAGCCCATATATGTGGATGGATGTGGCTTCCTGTACAAGACACCGATAAAGACCAGCGAGACACTGGGAGACTCATAATGTCTTGAATCAAAAGCAAGTGGTTTTAAAAATGTATTACTTCTTTTTGTTTAACATATTTTAACTTAAAAATATTTAATTTTTAATGTCTATTACTTTAATAAAAAACTAATATATCTGTAAATGATACATTTACTTATTTTTAATCTAAAATTACATACAAATCAGATTAAATTAATGATAAAAAAAAAAATCCAATCTTTCTTTTGTTCCCCTTTTCTTTTGTTTGATAATTCAAAGTTCACTAATGAACAGGTATTTTTTCAACTATATATATATATATATATATATATATATATATATATATATATATATTTATTTATTTATTTATTTATTTTTTATTTTTTTTTTTTTTACAATAAATTCTTTTAACTTAAACATAGCCTCTTAATATGGCAAATGTGTTATGCTGCTAAATATGTAGTTGTACTCTTCATGATGTACAAAGAAAAAACAGCGGTTTGGAAAATGACCTTTTCAATGTGCTTGTACAAATAATTGAAGAAAACCTACATGCAGAAAGGAAAAGACCAGGCAAATGAGAAGTTATTGCAGATCGGAAATTGCTATGGCATTCACTGAAATAAATCTGCTTCCTCTTATATATATATAAAAATAATAATAATAATAATAATAACAACAATAATAATGCACTCAAAGGCCAGATTCATTAATAAGACGACACAGGAAATATACAAATGTGATTCGACTAGAGTAAGTCATACATGTTAGGCTTCTTCACATTTTTGCATATTTAAATGTGGCACATGTGTCAAACCAGCATCACATGCCCATCATATGATCTCAGAAGACTATGTAATATGCATGATTCATTTAGACTACAGTTTGTTAATGATGCTCTTATGCTGCAATGCTGCAGCCCCTGGTGGGGGCTAATGCCCTAAGGGGTACCCTAACAATGCTAAACATCAGCATGTACTTGTTTTTTTTATTATTATTATTTTAGAATAGAGTTGTTTTTTTGTTGATGTTGTTGTTTTTTTAGTCACCAGGTAGTAGTTAATGTTTAATTGTCCATGCATATTTAGACTATGCGATCATCCATCCACAGACATCACAATATAGCGTCGATGTCGTGAATTTTGTGTCAGCACGTCATAACCAGAACGTAGCAGCAGTTTAATGTCAGGGATTTGTGGTGTCATGCCGTGCCACATTCAGTGTAGACAGCATCACTGATTATACTGAGTTATGTTGACTGATCTATGTATAATAGGTAATTTAATAGGGGCATTAATTAGATTAATTAATTCTGGAGAAAAATAACACATTTAAATTAACGCATTTAAAGCAGTTGTCCCGCCCCAGACATATGTGGATCATCTACCATTTCATACAGTCAATTGATGACTAATATGAGGCAGAGCAACAACTTACTGCGTGATGGAGACTAGAGAATATCCCTAAAATTCAAGATATGGGGCAAAACTCCCGTTTTAAATTTTGTCTCATATTTCCATCACATAGTTAAGAAATATCACACGAGCTGTAGGCTAAGTGCAATATCACACAAGTGCAAATGTGATACTCATTTTATACAACAGTTCATTAAGAAGTTAATATTGTGTTATGTTAGACACAATGTTGTCTGTTTTGCTCAATTTTGCCAAACAAAATATAAAGACAAATCAGAAATGTTCATCCCCGAGTAACCCACAGCGGCATTTCATTTCTTAATCCACGTTTTATATGAATTTGGTGAACTATTTGGTGCGTTGAACCGTTGGCCAAAGTCGCGTTGGCTTTGAAGCGGCGCTGCACAGACCGATCGGTGTTTGACATCACAGTACCACAAGAGCGATTCAAAAGCAGGAGTTGTCTGCTCTCTACAGCTCTTGTGGTTCTTTAACTTCACACACCGATCGGTCTGATGGTGATGATCCGCTTCAAGTCGAACAAGCATAATGATTCAATGAACCATTCATAAAGAACCATTTACTTCACTCCTGAATTAATCAGCCATTCGAACGATTTAAATGAATGAATAAATGCCTTGATGACTTAATCATTAAGACATTTACCACCACCAACTGGCACTATTAATTTATTATTTAAAGTTTTCACTTCATTAAAGAAATAATTTAATATTTTCATAGTAATATTAATAAAATTAAGAAAATAAATTGTTAAACAAAAATTATGTCATCATTTACTCACATGGTCCAAAGAGTATATGTAATAAATTTTAATCAAACAAAATATTTCTTGCTGAACCTACTGTTTGTAATCTCTGTTTGATGCTTTGCACAACAAAGACTTTAAATTATCTTTATCAGAGTAATTTCTCCAAATCTCATGTGGGATTAATTAGCTTAAGTAATCAACACATAATGTAATTATTTAGATAAATTTTAATCACTTACCAGCCCTAATATATAATGACTCTCTATAATAGGTCAGTGGTTCAATAGTATTTTGTCATGCCGCGCCGCTCGCATCCGGTGTAGACACAGTGTTAGGAATCGTCATTTGTTTTCCCTTATAATGATTCCCGCTTCAGGCACACCTTCCCCAAACCCCCGCTGATGTCATCGTCCATCGCGATGTTTCACTGTAGACATCGTAACTTTTTTTGTTATGTATCAACCATAACAAAAAAGGAGTGGTTTATCATATCTGCCAGGATGTTTATATTATTTTATCTAAAAAACAAAAAAACATTTTACCTGTATTAAAATTTGTATTTATACAATAAGAATGATACTTTTTTTCATTTTAAAGTTTGTCAAAAACATATTTGTGAACAAAACATTACCATCATAGAGAGTGCTCTCAGAAGCTCTGCACACATTCTCAAATGTACTAATACATA
This sequence comes from Carassius gibelio, assembly GCF_023724105.1. Lineage (NCBI taxonomy): Eukaryota > Metazoa > Chordata > Actinopteri > Cypriniformes > Cyprinidae > Carassius > Carassius gibelio. The sequence goes on from NC_068394.1 coordinate 16,999,884, forward strand.
CTTTAGCTGAATTGCCCTGGCATCAGATGAGCGAGATCTCCGCTGCTAACTTTAATATGGAGTCGAATCCAACACACTCCAGTATCACTCAAGCAAAACCCAAGACAATGGAAAAACTAAGACAGATTTAGCCAAAGTCGTCTTAATAATATAACTGCAGCAGTTCTATATGTGTAGATGTTAAAAGGCTTTCGCTGTTCTTTCTTCTGTGACAAGTTCTTCAGAAGTACTGATGAAAACCCAGCGGTTTCCTTTAAAAAAACTCGCCATATTTCTGTATTTCTGTCTCATGACTCACACACACCTTCTTTTTTTTGGGGGGGGGGGGGGGGGGGGGGGTTATTAGGTCAACATCTATAAAAGAAAAATTGTCTAATGCTTCATAATGCACTTCCTTGTGCTCTTATTCACATTATGTTTCTAAAATTAGCCTCACTGAGTCACCAAATGTGTTGGAGTGGAATTTAGAATAAGCTAAAATGTTGCCAGATAGTCCTTCAATGACAATATGAGCAATTTTCATACTGAGTAGTTACATCAAAGTTCTTATGTCTAAATGTGTTTTAAAAGTCATCAACAGTCACAGAGCAGTGCCATTAGCAGAGGCTGAAGAACCGGAAAGGGTCTCATTTGCTCCAGTTCTTTCTCTTTGATCGTGGAACACCTGACTTATGTTTGCTCTCATCTTCTTCCTTTGAAAGCGAGAGAAACCACTATTTTAGGAACTTACAAATCATTTGGCTACATTAAGAAGAGTGAAGCCTCTGATACTACGTGAAGAGCTCTCTTTTTCCAGCGTCACGCCTGGAGATGTGGATCAGAAACTGACTCTTAAGGGCACACTAAGTTTGGTTTGTCGCAACACGCCGGTATTTTAAGCTCAGGGTCATAAAAAGTCGCAGTTGTTGCATTCTGGCAGAGCTGGAAAAAAGTAGTCTGTGCGAACACTCCGGATGCTTCTGGACAAGATGCCATAATTGCTTTTAAAGCAGATGAATCTTAAGGCCAAACACAATCAAGAAATTATAGAGAAATGGGCATCTGATGAAATAAACGAGGTTCGTGGAATGGTTTGTTTTTAATGCTTTTTGTTGCCATTTGATGTTTTGCATTTTATTAGCTTAAGGGTACCAAAACAGACAAGATGCACACTCTAATTCTCACTGGTGTCTTTTTTCATCCTCAAATCCAAATCGTCCAATATTAATTCATTGCACCCCATATCATTCCACAACAGGATCTGAATAAATGCAGCCAGAATTAAATCTATGTGAAACAGACCCTTCTTTATACACATTCCCAATCTTATTGTGCATTATTAATAAGTGCACATTCTTTCAAAGAAAATAAACAGCCTCTTTTACTATACAATCAATTTCCAATGGATACTATACAATCCATATACACATACATACATATACACACACACACACACACACACACACATATATATATATATATACACACACACGCACACAGTATATAAATCAACAGTAAATTTACTCATATCCAATTAAAAGCTGCACAAAAGGCACATGTCCCATTGACAGTGTCAATCTATGGCAACTTCAGTTTTCTAGAGGACATCTGTTCTCCTGTCTCTCTCTGTTTGACCTCTATAAAAGTGGTCTCTTAACCCTGAATCATTCAGATTTATGATGGTCTGCACCTATCCACAAGAGTATGATCAGTAAAGAAAGTGTTTATATTGCTTCTGCAAGTGTACTACCAACAACCACAGATTTAACAACATACCATTTACACAAAGGACAAGTATTCAGCCAATAAACATCATATACAGAGAGGATCAAATGTAACTGGTAATGTAACTGAGTTAAACAGAGCTGACTGCCTAGCTGAATACTAGTAACTCAAGATTTGTTTTGCAATGTATTTTTTACGGCTGTCCTGGATTTTTCTGGTCAACTAGTAGTCGTTTATTTGAAGCTTTAGTCTAATTGCTAATTGCTAATTGCAAGTTTATTAATAAACCATTCAAATCATTCTAATGATCCTTTCATATCTTACATACATTAGCCTTATAAGCGCTCAAGCACATTGTGTTTGCTTTCATTATTTGACAAAAGTGCGATATTGCGAGTGCACTCAAATAAATATCATTACATACAGTTTTTGAAAGATGGACTACTTTTACCTGTATGGCCAAAAATGAGGAGTATTATAAGAGGAGTATTATAAGAGTATAATACTGTTCAGATTCCACAGTTGAACAGCACACATCTCTCTAGGTTAACATTAGATTGAGTGGCCATGTAAAGTTGCTAATACTTACATATTTCAGATGATAAGCCATATTTGAGGTCGATGAATGATAGGCGAGTGTTTTGATGTCCTGCCCCATGTACTGTATTACCGTAGACTAGACATTAATAATCTGTTAGTCACGGACTGCGTTTTTCTGCGACTAAGCAACAAATACAATTTTGGTGGCCCAAGCATCTTCTGGTCGACTATTAGGGGGCAGCTCTAGTATTGTTTTGTGTTTATTGGGGTACCTTACCATTAGCAACACGTGCTAATGCCAAACTGTAGAAGAATATGTGTTTGTGATCAAGTATTACCATTGTTTTCTACTGTATGCAGAACATTTCAAATAAGGTTACATTTCAGAGTTAGGGTTCTGTTTTAGAAGTTGTGTATGTAGACAATAGACTTTAAGGCACCAGTAATTGTATAACAACTGAATATGAAATTATTTTTGAAAAAACAAAAACAAATCTGCTGATGAACCTCTTGTGAGACCTTCTTTCACAATACAGCATCAGAATAGAAACATTTACATTCATAAATAAATAATGATTAAAAATAATAATTGTAGGCTTGCTCAGAGACAGTTTAAAAACCTCAAGCAAAATTGAAATGAGTAACAGAGATACACTACAACAATATATATATAACAATAACAATATATAACAATATATATATTGTTATATATATATATATATTTTTTATTTATTTACATTTTATTATTATTATTTTTTGTGACTGCAAAAGTAAAATTTCCAAAGTGGATGTTTTGTTAAAAATGTAATTACATGGATTTCCATGTTTGCGGAGATGATCCCATTCCAACTGATTGTCACACCTGGGTAAAATATGCAAATGAGCAGCCTCTGTATAGAACAGAACAGTAGCAAATGAGTAATAATCATCATTCGCTAACATTGCGTCCATAATCACTGACAAGTGTTTCACATGCAGTCACTCAGTTTCACAGTAATGGTGGTGCACACCAATTTGCTTTAATTGTTTTCTTTGAGCCGTTAAAACTGGAGTTTTAGGAAGTGTATTAACATTGTGTTAAATATGCTAAACAGTCATTATGATCTTGCGTCTCTCATATGCTTATTTAAAACTGATCAATTAAAACAATATTTGCACATTTTCTGAAGAAAAAAATAGGTTATTTGAAAGTACAAAATTGCACAATGGTAGAGTGTTGTGGTTGGTTAACAGGGAACAGCTACATGTTTCGCTAAGGTGTGTGGAGTATGTTTACACAATTCTATGTGGTTTCTAGGACATCATGGGGGTTGCTCTGGCGTTTGAGATAGTTGTCAGGTGGTTGCTTATTGGTCCATACCAAAATAGCCCACCCTATTTGATTGATATTTGTGTTATCATAAGGCTTAGGCACTTTTAAAGTTAAAACCAGCCTAAGCTGTTTATTGAAAAATATAAATCAGCTAAAAAACCAACAGCTTTAACAGCTTAAACCAGTGCAAGATCAAACTGGTCTGTTGGCTGGCTTTAGAGGAGTTTGGGACACTTTTCAGATATCAGTTCTCTGCACCATTATAAGTCTATAATCTAACGTAGCTGAACACAGCTTGATGAAAACAGCTTAGGGCCCAAACTATATTTGACAACCAGATTACACAAATAATCGTGGATGGCCTATTAACATATATATTTTAATGGCCTTGTAATGGAGCCTTTTAACCAGTTGGCCAGCAGCCCCCATTTTGGGACTCACAGCAGAAAGTGCTCTGCCTAACTTAAAATTGTAACAGCTCCTTACTTCAGTGTGTTACACACATAATAAGAAGACCCTTTGGGCTTTACTTTTTATCAGCCAGATTTGATAATGCTAAAAAACATTAAAAGTTATAGACACTGAAGTCCCTTGAATATATATAATTTTTTTTTTTTTTTTTTTTTTTTTTTTTTTTTTACCACATTGCATTTTCTTTTAATTTCATATAAAAAACAAAAAACAAAACATGAAATCAGTCCTGGAGCAATCTAGAAAAGTAATGGGTTGAAAGTCACAGGTCTCATGAGTTTCTATTTCAAATATGAAGAAGATACCATTAAAAATTAGATTCCAGCAACCATTTTTCTGAAACTATGTCTAGACCCCCCCCCCCCCCCCCCTCCCATGCAGTTTTTTTCTACCAAGACGCAGTTTCTGAGCATGAGTTATATCATAACGGACACAAACAATACGGTCCCTGAAGAACTGAAATGTTATTGCTTCGTTGTACTAAACGTGCTCCATGAGATGTCATTCAGTGGACCCTTAACTTTCTAATTAAACTGGGATTTACAGCTGTGGATGTGTTTATGACCTGTTATTACGACGAATCTGGTATGTACTGCATTTTTATTATTCTATTTTGATGTGTACTGCTCACACAAATGTAGCAAATACAGTCTTTATAAGCTTTCCATTTAAAAAACAGTGATCTGTCGTCGATGCTTGAGGATTAGATCTTTATAATGACACATAGATTGTCAAGATTAAATTTGCCCCTTTCATTTAATCTATTCGTAAACATTGACACGTGCAAGTTGAGAGGAGTTGAGGATGCCTGTGTCGGGGTGTAGGCTAACACAGACATGGATTATCCACCCCAAAATAAAAAATTTGTCATTTATCAATTACCCCCATGTTGTTACAAACCAATAAAAGCTTTGTTCATTTTCGGAACACAATTTAAGATATTTTGGATGAAAACCAGGAGGTTTGTGACTGTCCCATAGACTGCCAAGTAAGTTACACTGTCAAGGTCCAGAAAAGTGTGAAAAGCATCGACAGAATACTTCATCTGCCATCAGTGGTTCAACCGTAACATTATGAAGCGACAGGAATTTGACATTGCAGAAGCTTAAACTGACGGTTGTATAATTATTTCCTTTGATACCACATAAAGATAAACATCCAGGTTTTTTTTCCCCCAGCAAACCTTTAAGTGTAAAACAAGAGGTCAGGGCTCATGATAAACACAGAGAGTCCGCATCTTAAGAAGGTCCCTATTCCCCGACTCATTTCCCATCATTAATCTAAGTGAAAGGCTGAGGAGGGACTACCCTGTGTGGCCTCAGGTTTGGCATTTTAACAGATGACTATGTGGCAGCAAAAGGGCCATTCCTAGTTTTTTGGTTCCTAGACCCAATGATTCCAATTTTGGTGTCAATGAAAGCAGCGATTTATCATCCACCGTATTACTTAGAGTGGCGGGTGGAGGGGACCATTCATCACCCTCACTGCCAGGCCTGGGCCAAAGAAACGCAAGCCAAGCAGACAACCACACCAACCTCTGCTGTACCCACATGCCCCAACTGACTTCCCCGCCTCTCAAACCTCACAACAATTTGTTACCCCAGGCTCCACTCCCCTCAATATGCTCGAAACAGTGTCAGTGCTACAACAACAACAACAAAAAACTATTTAACATGCAGAACAAGTCATGATGCATACACATGCAATTTATGCAAAAGTATAGTTAAGAAAAGCTTAAAGTCTAAAATTCACATGGACTAAGAAAACATTTTAATGGATAGACCAACACTTCCACAGGCCAAATTCTACAGCAGTGTGTCCTAACCTTTTTTCTGCCATGGCACAGTTTTGATAAGTAAAAAAAAAATATATATATATATATATATATATATATTTTTATATATATATATATATCCAATGACACCACTTTTACAAAAAAAATATTATATAAAAAAATAATAATAACTACATTGTCAGAGTTGGTATGTGGCTTCATATATGAACAGACACTTGCACATAACATTTCATGAAAATCAAGCTCAACTGGAGCCGAACACGTCACCAAACATTGTTGTCTTCAGAATCTATTTGTTTGACAGTGCATGTGAAGGCGTTATGGGACCGGTTTTACTGACATAAAATATTTGTGTATATATATATATATATATATATATATATATATATATATATATATATATATATATATATATATATATATATATATTTACATACAAATACATGATTTTTGTAAATTTCCTACCGTAAATATATCAAAGCTTAATTTTTTATTAGTAATATGCATTGCTAAGAATTCATTTGGACAAATTCGAAGGCAATATTTGGATTTTTTGCACCCTCAGATTCCAGATTTTCAAAAAGTTGTATCTCAGCCAAATATTGTCCGATCCTAATAAACCATAGAGCAATGGAAAGCTTTCAGATGGTATATATCTCAAATTGACACTTAAGACTGGTTATGTGGTCCAGGGTCAAAAGAAGCAATACCAGTTTATTGAAAAGGGCTAATTGTTAATAATTGCTCTAACCTTGATTATGCCCACATACAGAAGTCTCCTAATTCACACGGCTCAATGAAAGGTGACAGAAAGGACAATATTACCCCCTTCTGTGGACATAATGGGCTGTGCCTAGGCTCAAAGGCAGATAGCTGTGTGTGCTTGATAGGCACATGACACCATGCTTATAATTGTGTAAATGAGTATGTATGTGTGAGTAGTTGTGGTGCTTTCAGCTCTGCAATGACAGGGACACATAAAACAACTTCACGCCCCCCAGGGGAGCAGAGCAATGGAGGTGCTAGGGACTGAGGCATGGCCCCTGAGCACACCACTTCCTCTGCTTCAATTAGCGTTCAGCTCTCGCCTGCTGGCCGCCGCGACACAGGCATCTGCCAAGCATGAAAAACACCCAACAGCAAGCTTGGGCTACAGCAATCTGTCCCTGCCTGTGACACATATGACTAATTTTACCCTTCCCAAAGTCAATATAGTTCTTCTGAATGTATGACACGGCACAGCCCACTTCCCTCACCCAGATAATTCAGGAACCACTTTTAGTTTCACGGTTTAATTTGAGCCGGATTGTTATTGCCAAGTCATGATCTCCTAAAATTGATAACCTAGCACACAGTCCAAGACAAAAAAAGATGATTTCCTTTCTATATAAATGTATAGCACAAATGTATTACCCACAATTCTTTCTTGCAATCATAACAGCAACATATAAACAACAATCTCATGGTCCCTGCAGCAGTTACACATTACATGAAAGAATAACTCAGTATCTCTTTTATAGTAGTACTGCTGTGTACTGAAAAAAAAAAGAAGTTGGGGCAGGGCATATTCTTAACTTTTGCCAGCCATTTTAATAGGCTTTTTACATTAATTGCTAATGCTAAATAGAGGCAGTTGTTACTGGTGGAGGAGCATCCCTATTCTAGAAACCATTTTATCAGACCAAAAAAAATAAAATAAAATAAAAATAATCTGACAGAGTATGACAATGTTTCATTTTTATAAATGATAAAGACAACATGTAAATGGAATATACACATTGACATAGACGTACACTAATATAGACGTATACTACAGTTAGCCTAAAAGCTAACACGTGAGTAAACAACACAAATTAATGGTGCATTCAAGTCATGTCGGAAAGATCACATTTACAAGTTGAACACATATAAACACCATCACAATGTCGGAATTATAAGTGTCAAATTCTGGATATTCCTTAAGCCATGTTTCCTAGTTTGGGGAGTGTCAGTGAGAGTAAGATTGTTGTATTAAATTCGTTTTCGTTTATAATATATCCAGTTAAGTTGCATGTGAGGAATATGATATTGTACAAGTACAATATAATATAGAATATATAACCTTTAGAACATCTTCATAAATTGAATAAAAATATAAAAAGCAAAAATACAGTTGATGCACATTCTTCATCATTTTGTAGAAATAGAATTAAAAACGTTGCTGCTTTTTGTAAGAATGATACATCACAATCTTGCTCCAATCATGTTTAGCCCCAATATCCAATTTATTGTAGCAAAAGTGTCGTAGCCAAGGGTTTTATTTATTTTATTTTATTTTTTGTAGTGTGAATTACCATTCGTATAACCAAAGCTTTACTACAAATAGCATGGTTAAACTATAACTAGTGCAGCAAAACCATGGTTAATGTGTGGATGCCATAGTATAACTATAGTTACCCTGCTTTTTTGGTTTTATTTGTAGTAAAACCATGGTTAATTTTTGTAAGGGCTGACACCGTAATTATGACTTCCCAACACTTAAATATGAATTTACAAGGAGGATTTGAACATACTATTAGATTACATAGGAGCAGCTTTTAATAACAAATAAACACCAATTTAAATTTCACATGAGTAAAATAAGAATTACACTAACATTAGCCTAGTCGTGAGTAAAACAAAACAAAACAAAAAAATAAAACAATTTAGATTCAGTTTAAATGTTGACTAGGATGCAATTTTTATAGATTGTTTACTGATTGTTTACTTCATACTTTTTTTTGTACATAAACGTACCGGATTAACGTTTTGAGACATGCTGTGAACAGTTTAGTTTTTTTTTAGGCAAAATAACATTCAGAAAAAGTACAGTACAAACATTACTGATGCTGGTCAATTGCAGCTGTCACAGATGAGTGAAAGTGAAAGTGAAAGTGAAGTGACATTCAGCCAAGTATGGTGACCCATACTCAGAATTTGTGCTCTGCATTTAACCCATCCAAAATGCACACACACAGAGCAGTGAACACACACACACACACACTGTGAGCACACACCCGGAGCAGTGGGCAGCCATTTATGCTGCAGCGCCCGGGGAGAAGTTGGGGGTTCGATGCCTTGCTCAAGGGCACCTAAGTCGTGGTATTGAAGGTGGAGAGAGAGCTGATCATGCACTACCCCCACCCACAATTCCTGCAGGCCCGAGACTAGAACTCACAACCCTTCGATTGGGAGTCCAACCCTCTAACCATTAGGCCACGACTTCCCCAGAGGTGACAAGATTGATCTACTGTAAACTAGTTGTCCCATTTTAATGATAATCGTTGCAGCCTCAGAAGTATGCAACCCCTGAATTGGGATGCAGCTGATCTGACACAACATCATGACTTGCCAACAGTGAAAACTCATTAGTGCAAAACCTAACTATATACAAATAAACCTATACAAATACTTTCTTGCTAGCAGTAATTGTTTTATTGAACATTTTTGTTTTCAGCATGAACAAACAAATCGCTTTTGCCATAAAAGCATCTTGTTCCCTGTTGAAAAAAACAGCATATGCTGGTAAGGTATGTTTTGATGCATGGCTGCTGGTTTAAGCTGGTCAAGTGCTAGTCTCAGCTGGTCTAGAGCAGGAGCTAGCTAGCTGTTTAGGACCATCTTATGACTAGCATACAACAAGCTTAAACCAGCAGCCATGCATTTTTTTCTCAACAGGATTTTGCCTGGATAGGAAACTGTGTTACTCATTTAATGTACATTTAAAACGCTTGAATTCCATATCACGGCTATCATCAAGAACGGTCACGGAGCAACAATGGTTCCATCATAAACCAGCATACTTGGAGTAGCAGAAACTTAATTAGGCAAACTGAAGATGCTTTTGGAGAGACAGGAATCATATCAGTGTTTCCCAGTGTGCCTGGCGATGCCTGCAGCTCTTCTACAGCATGTGCGCTCGCTGATATGAACGACAGAGCTTTTGTTGTGTCTTACTTACCAACACCAAACCGCTCCTCATTAACCTTTTGCACAGATAAGCCTGTTTCAGCGGCTCCAGTGAAGCAGTTCCTCATCCGACTAAATTATCCCAAAATAGCATATTTTTATCCCGTTTTAAGAGGCCGTATCATTATTACAAGCCAGATTGCGCAACCTGTATTTCAATTGCGACTGCAGCTCCGAGATCTTGGCCTAGTTGCCACCTGATCCACTTTTAATTACCCAGCATGCATTCTGGGGCCAGTGTTCAGTCTAGCACAGCTAACAAGGTTAAAAGGTGCTGCTTGAGTCTAATGAGATTCAAGATAATTCGCGGAGTAATTGTTAACAACATGTTACAGCCTTTTCTCTTTCTCACTTACTCCCAGTCACCGGTTCTTGAAGCATACGCTTGTTAGAGGAGATGTTAGAAAGACGATCATTTCTGGTCGCTGAGCGGCTCTTGTGCAGCTGTGTGTAAGAGGAGGAGGGTAATGAAGGTGTGAATATACAGAGACACTAAACAAACATGGCTTTTATCTGAAGCAACATGCAGGAGCGCAGATAGGGGAGTGAATATTAACTGCCAGTGTATAGATAATTGGCACCAAGTGATTATTCATCCACTCAGGTCAGCGTTTTAATGGTAAGATCAGATGGAGCTCAAGCAGTGTGAAGAACAAACACTGGTAGCAGAGAAAAAGGGCATGGCATACGTGTGGAATCCAGCAAACTGAAACAACAACCACTGAGTTTCCCCTGAAGCTTACAATGGAAATAATTCTGTAGAAAACTATGGGTTGATTTGCAACCTCAAGACTCCGGCAGTCCAACCCTGGCTTGCCACCTTGGTCATTTAACACCAATCTCCAGTAACAAGCAGCATATATAGTATGTCTAGTGTTGGTAGCCATCCACGGGCAGTTTACAGGTGCCTTTCCAAATGCCGGACTGCTAGTTGTTAGCCTAGAGGAAATCTTGGTTAACAATACACACAGAAAAGTAGAAAAACAAGATTAAATAGAAGCGCTGGTCCAAAACATAGTTAGCTGACTCGCTGTTACTGTCTACATGGAAAGCAGCCTTCTGAGGCAGCATCCTGACTGAATAATAAAAAATAAAAAATAAAAATAAGTTGCTCAACTCCATGATGGAATCAATTGACAAACATTGTTGAATCCAACAAAGTCTGACATAAGCATGTGGCTAAGCAACCAGTAAAATACTCTAACAAGCTGAAAAACACAAATAAGGGTGAAAATATTAAGTCGTGTTATGCTGTACAAACTAGTATGTGATAACCCTGAGCATTCGAATATTTACCTTTAGATATGTTTTTTGTGAAATCATGACACAAATTTCAGTATTCATGGAAATGATAAAGTTACTTGGAAATGTCCAGGAACAGGTAGCTAGTTATAATCACATAGTGTGGTGCTATTTGTGCAAGCCAAAACCCAGAAACAAGTTAGCATTTTAGCACTTTCAGAAGTCAATGTTTTTTTTTTTTTTTTTTTTTTTTTTGAAAGGGTTTTTAGTTGCAGATATTTTCACATTTTATTCAATAAAAGGAAAAAATACACCAGTCATAACCCCTTATGATGTTTTTTTTTTAAAGGCGGTTGTTAACTAACTTAGAAGAGGTAAATTAATCTTCTCACTAGTCCTCTTTACGGCCTCATTGTTTTTATAAAATCACACTCTCGCAAACTATACGGTTACACTTTATTTCGATAGTCCACTTTAGACATTCTACTGACTATAAGTAACTTTGTAACTACATGTCAACTATCAACTAAATCTCAGAAATTTGCAACTACATGTCTACTAACTTTCAGAGGTTTAGGGTTAGTGTTTGGGGTAGGTTTAGGCTTAGTATAAGTTGACAATAAGTTGAAAAAGAAAGTGTTAGAAGATATTAAGCAGACAGTCTACTAATACTCTACTAACTGCTAGTTGACATGCAGTTGCAAAGCTTCTTACTGCTAGTAGAATGTCTAAAGTGGACTATCAAAATAGTGTTACCAAATATTCTAACTTAAACTTTCGGAGAAAATGTTTTTAAATTTTGACTGGAAGAGTTTTCGGAGTCATGTGATTGTGGTATAGTTCATTTTTAGGTTTATAGTTCATTTATGTGGTTTATAGTTTCACTTTTTCTGTTTTCCAATATTTTGCGCATCGTGAACCGTGAATTTGCTCTGACTGTACAGTATTGGTAGGCAGCTAACTAGGTTTTGGAACAGTGCTACAGTCAACAAGCAACATATACGGTATTAAAAATAGCAAAAAAATAAAATGTGGGTTCTCTGAAATATATAAGCTTATTTAAAATCAAGGACTGAAAATAATAAAATAATGCACATATTTATACTGGTAGTCTGTAACTGTGCAAAAATGTGTTCCTAAGTTTCATTAATCCAGGTAAATTTTAAATATCGCTTTTATGGAGTAAATAGACTTAAATATAAATAAAGTATTTAGATAAACACGTACATTCCACCCTCCACCCCATTCTTCATTCTGTCTGGCTTCTCCTCTCTCCAGCTGTATAAAACCAAGCTTGAGGAAGCACATCATCTGTTCAGCCTTTAGGAGATGGAGGAGGAGGTTTCAACATCTGCGTCCTTTCACCAAATAGGTAATCAAAAATCAAGTAAATAATGCCAATATTAAAATCGAAACAACACCCCTTCTGCTAAACCCATTTCAGCTGAAGGGAATATTTCACAAAGCCCCAGGTAATGTCCATTAGTAATGTGAGAAAAAAACTACAAATACCACAATGCACCGGATTTAATAATTTCCCAAATAAAGGCTACTAACTTGCTTGTGTAGTAATCTCTGAAATTGCATGTGCACTCCAAGGGTGCATTTGCTACAAATGATTGTATGTATGTGTAGCACTACGTACAACCTGACACAATCACTTGTGCCAAATGTTAAACGAAATGAGTATTTGCTAAATACTCACAATTTCTGATACGACTGTATGAAATATAGATAGATATATAGATCAATAAATATGATAGTAGATCAAAAGTTTATATTATTTACAGATCAAAGAATGTAAATATGGTAATATTTGCATGTTTTCGTATATTTCACCATTGGTTTCTGAAATTACATTTAGTATTGCTAGATGTATTTTGCATGTTTGTTAGCAAACAAACAAGCAGATGTGCTACTTGCTCACCGGTAAGATGAGAATTCAGCAGATCAGCGTGCACATGTTTTATAAACATAAACCTTTTGTAAATCAGGGCCTAAATCTGACTGGTCTTTGAGGAAAAGGTTTTAAATTATGAAAAATATCCCAACAATACATTTTCTCTGGCACTATTTAAAAGTGATTTAGACATGCAAGTCATTTCATTGCAGACCTAATAAAAATTCTAAAATTGTAAAGGCCAAAAAAGGCCATCACAAGAAGAATAAGGTCCAAATGAAAGCCTTTATGCCACAATAATGAGGTACAAAGAAGTCGCCAGAGCTAAAGGACTCTGCTGCAATGTTCTCTTTCTTCTCCAAAAGGCCACTAAATCTGCTTTTACAGTATTCCGCCACTTTTACATAATTCATGTATGCAGTGGTCACATAGATAATTACATTAGCAATAAGCAAGGGAAGTCTCCTTTTAAAGCGTACCCTTTGACTCGGGGGCTAGAACAAAAGTGTGAGCAGACACGGCTTTCACAATTACTTTCTCCTTTCGTCAGGAGCATTAATGCAATTTCAAATGGCCATTCATTCTGCAGTCTGAAAACCTTTTTATCATTATCCAGTCACTAGGTCTCATTTATCAGCCTGCACTTTATCATCCAAAACAATATGATGAGAGGTCTGTACCATTACTTCCACTATTCATGCGCTCAGTGTCTTAGAGCTTTGGATAATCATGCAACTGTAAGCAAAGGGCCAAACTATGAAGACTTGGGGTTTATTAAGGGTAAGCGACTTCTGTTTTTTCATACAAACAGTTATTTTTCAAAACATAAAAATACCTATACTAACCCATATCAGCACTATATTGCCAAGTAGAATAACATCCCTATGACCCATCAGATTTCAGTGTTGCTTTTAAACCCAGGTGCCATTCTGAGACCCACTGCATTTGGCCATCTCATGACTTTAATTGAGCTACCTGTACATTTTTATTTGACAGCTAAGATTGAGGTTAATTTAAAGGAATAGATCACCAAAAATTGAAAATTTGCAGCAGATTTGCTCAAATTTGATAAAAAAACAAACAAACAAAAAAACATCACAATAATCCACAAGTAATCCACATCACTCCAGTCCATCACTTAACATATTGTGAAGTGAAAAGGTGTGAGTTTGTAATAATCAAATCCATGATTAAGGCATTTTAGCTGTAAACTGGCGCTTCTGGCCAACCATTATCCAAAATAATGCTTCCTCCAATACGAAAAGAAAAGAAAAGTACATCCCCTGTTCTCCTCACACTTCAAAATCCACCCACTAATATTTCTTAGAACTGTTTTGGACTGTTTTCCCTAATTAACACTGCTTAGTATGTGGATATTTCTCTCCTGATTCAGATGAGATGACTATTTTACTGGAGAAGGCAATATCATGGACACATCTTCTCACTTCACCGGACATTAACTGTAGAGCTGGGAATTACTAGAGGATTATTGTGATGTTTTTATCAGCTGTTTGGACTCTCATTCTGACGGCACCCATTCACTGCAGAGAATTTACTGATGGGCAAGTGGTGCAATGCTACATTTATAGAAGTCTTTACATTGTGTGGTAAACTATTCATTTATTCATCTCTATACCAGTAGTTCTCAATCTATCCTACTTAATAAAATAACTTTTTAACATTTATAACATTTATATAAAGAATCAGGACAAGCTCTACACACATTATCCTACTAACAAATGTGCGTAAACAAATATGCTTAGCTCCCTGAGAACTGATGTTGGCAGAGACCTGGCATTGCTACTAAAATCTCAGTTTATGACTTGACATGGCTGTGGTAAGTGGTTTGCGTTTGTGTGTGTTCATGTTTGCTTTTTTTATGCCTATCCTTCTGGCATTGATTTAAACATGTGGCTAAACATTTCAAGATAAGTGTGTTATTTACGTCTCTGGTGGGGACCGATAATATCCCAACTCATTATACTCCAGCCATGTTGGCTCAAATCCCATCGAGCAGACCTTTACACAGTAAGCTGCATGGAAGCATTGTTCAGGTTGTTACAAAAATAATAAGATATCTCTGATTCTAAAGTGGTCATTTAAAAGTGTTTTTTGAGCTACAATCTTACAAACACTTGTGCTTTGACACCAAAATGAAGCAAGAAATTCAGAACATGACACATAATAAAAAGGAAACATTCAAACATGATGAGCAATACTGGAAAAATTGGTTATATGTCAGTTCATTTCCAAAATCTAGTGAGCTGTCTACCTAACGCTATCTATTGTTATATTTTAAAATTATTTATATAATTTTATAATATTGATCGATAATTCAAATGGACTTTTATTTTTATATTTTCAGTTGTAATTTTACTTTTGGGTGTATTGATTTTTGCTGATGTGCTCACATACAGGTGCATCGCAATAAAATAGAATGTCGTGGAAAAGTTCATTTATTTCAAAAATTCAACTCAAATTGTGAAACTCGTATTAAATAAATTTAGTGCACACTGACTGATGCAGTTTAAGTCTTTGGTTCTTTTAATTGTGATGATTTAACAAAAACCCCTCAACTCTATAATCATCTGTATCTATGAGCTGCACATGTGGAAGAATTTACAAAGCAGACTTGACACATATACATACACACATACAGTATTGTTCAAAATAATAGCAGTACAATGTGACTAACCAGAATAATCAAGTTTTTTCGTATATTTTTTTATTGCTACGTGGCAAACAAGTTACCAGTAGGTTCAGTAGATTCTCAGAAAACAAATGAGACCCAGCATTCATGATATGCACGCTCTTAAGGCTGTGCAATTGGGCAATTAGTTTAATTAGTTGAAAGGGGTGTGTTCAAAAAAATAGCAGTGTGGCATTCAATCACTGAGGTCATCAATTTTGTGAAGAAACAGGTGTGAATCAGGTGGCCCCTATTTAAGGATGAAGCCAACACTTGTTGAACATGCATTTGAAAGCTGAGGAAAATGGGTCGTTCAAGACATTGTTCAGAAGAACAGCGTACTTTGATTAAAAAGTTGATTAGAGAGGGGAAAACCTATAAAGAGGTGCAAAAAATGATAGGCTGTTCAGCTAAAATGATCTCCAATGCCTTAAAATGGAGAACAAAACCAGAGAGACGTGGAAGAAAACGGAAGACAACCATCAAAATGGATAGAAGAATAACCAGAATGGCAAAGGCTCAGCCAATGATCACCTCCAGGATGATCAAAGACAGTCTGGAGTTACCTGTAAGTACTGTGACAGTTAGAAGACGTCTGTGTGAAGCTAATCTATTTTCAAGAATCCCCCGCAAAGTCCCTCTGTTAAAAAAAAAGCATGTGCAGAAGAGGTTACAATTTGCCAAAGAACACATCAACTGGCCTAAAGAGAAATGGAGGAACATTTTGTCGACTGATGAGAGTAAAATTGTTCTTTTTGGGTCCAAGGGCCACAGGCAGTTTGTGAGACGACCCCCAAACTCTGAATTCAAGCCACAGTACACAGTGAAGACAGTGAAGCATGGAGGTGCAAGAATCATGATATGGGCATGTTTCTCCTACTATGGTGTTGGGCCTATTTATCGCATACCAGGGATCATGGATCAGTTTGCATATGTTAAAATACTTGAAGAGGTCATGTTGCCCTATGCTGAAGAGGACATGCCCTTGAAATGGTTGTTTCAACAAGACAATGACCCAAAACACACTAGTAAACGGGCAAAGTCTTGGTTCCAAACCAACAAAATTAATGTTATGGAGTGGCCAGCCCAATCTCCAGACCTTAATCCAATTGAGAACTTGTGGGGTGATATCAAAAATGCTGTTTCTGAAGCAAAACCAAGAAATGTGAATGAATTGTGGAATGTTGTTAAAGAATCATGGAGTGGAATAACAGCTGAGAGGTGCCACATGTTGGTTGACTCCATGCCACACAGATGTCAAGCAGTTTTAAAAAACTGTGGTCATACAACTAAATATTAGTTTAGTGATTCACAGGATTGCTAAATCCCAGAAAAAAAAAATGTTTGTACAAAATAGTTTGGAGTTTGTACAGTCAAAGGTAGACACTGCTATTTTTTTGAACACACCCCTTTCAACTAAATTGCCCAATTGCACAGCCTTAAGAGCGTGCATATCATGAATGCTGGGTCTTGTTTGTTTTCTGACAATCTACTGAACCTACTGGTAACTTGTTTGCCACGTAGCAATAAAAAATATACTAAAAACCTTGATTATTCTGGTTAGTCACATTGTACTGCTATTATTTTGAACAATACTGTATATATATATATATATATATATATATATATATATACACACACACATAGCTTACTTTTTTAGTTTTAGAATTAGTAATTTTAGTACATCATCTTATACATTTCACTTCAGTTAGGCAACACTTCTGCTTTAATTTTAACTTTTATTTCATATTTTATGTGTGTCAATTTTAAAAATTGAGCAATTATATTCCTGGAAATTCAAATAATATATATATATATATATATATATATATATATATATATATATATATATATATATTACTTTTAAAGCAATCTTGTGTGAAAAGTAAATCTAAAAGTGAAAGCGAAATCTAATCATACAATGAGTGAAGAAAGTGATAACATATCGTGCATAATATGCATACCATTTACTGCAGAGATAATATATAGTATAGGATACTATTTTAAACAATATATATTTATGCCATCTTCAAAGAAGGACGACCACATGTGCCACATACAAGGAAATAAAATATATAAGAAAAATCACAAAATCACATAATGCATGTGTTTTACAAAGTAATGTGAATAATAAATAATAGCTAATACTTATTAAAAATAAAGTGTTATATAGTGTATAAAGTTGTTAGCTTAGCAACATGTTAATAAGAAACTCTGCTGAAATCAACTTCAAGTTTATTTGTTTGATGCATGTCAAGAGAATGGCTATCAGTCTCTTATGAGGTTCAGTATCTGTTGCTAAAAAAAGCAAAAAAGCAATGCAGTTCTCTAGGGTTTGAAACCGAACTATAATTATGACATTACTTTTTTGTCTTTGTTTTACATGAGGATAAGCAAACAGACGCTTGAACTCCAGGAGAGAAAAACAGTAGTCAAACACTCACAGCCTTCACTGCTCAGAAACTGAAGCGCCAGAACAAATAACAGGACGACATAATTGATGACAAAGAGTTTCCACTGAGGTAACGGTTTATATTTTGTAATTAATACACCGTTTATTGAGAACACCTAGAAATCCCCACCTCTCCTTTCAGGGGCTGAGTGAAGAAATTCACAGCCGGGTTCCCTTGACAATATTATCTCAGACGAGCAGACAATTTGCTTCTTTGTTTAAGACACGAATACCACAGAAATTTCATTATGGAAAATCCTATAAATAAAAGACAGTCGGTATGGAGTTTCTGAGATCCGCTGTCCTGAGGCTAACATTCTCACATATAATGGGCCTTTTTTCAGTTTTTTTTTCCCTTCTCGTCTCGACTGAGGAGTAGATCAAGTGAAGGTTGCGTCGACCTCTTGCATGGCCTACATTCTAATGGGGGAGCTAATTGCATAATTTGTTTTAGAATTAACGGCTAATAGCAGTTGCTCTCCGACCCGCAGCCAAACTCTCCCTCCCTCACTCCACATTTAACTTGAAGTTACAGAGGCTTTGGACAATGACTCATCCATACTGTGGGAAAATAACACCACCTGAAGTCAACAGGAACTCTGCTTATGAAACGGCACAATCAGAGTTCATGCAAATATGTCTGAAAGAAAGTTGTGTAAAATCAGTTGACTTCGTTAAGAAATAACACCAATCATGTCATGTTGGAATTACCAACCCGATCTCACGGCAATTCGCACATTTTTCACGAGGTGGCTTATTCGTACAAATTCATACGATTTTTGCCAAGTTGCAAAATTCGTATGAATTTGTAGGAATGACCTACACCTAACCCCGCCCCTAAAACTAACCGTCACTGGGGTTTAGACAAATTGTATAAAACCGTACGAGTGAGGTCGTACAAATTTGTACCAATAAGCCACCTCGTAAAATAAGTACGAATTGGTCGTGAGATATCGTTGGAATTACCAAAATTGGATGTTTATTTGATTTTATGTTTTTTTTGTCCCAGCAGTTGGTTTTATAAATAAAATGTATACTTTATTTTTGTTCTATGGTCACAATAAAACAGTCTTGGGAATATTTTAACATGTCTACATTCATTATTTTAGGTTCTTTTGTTTTTATGCAGTCTATACAGTAGGTTGTATCATTTCACCCAAGTCCCAGACTTTCAGTCTTAATATGAAAACACATCATAATCGAGACATGACTAAAATATGAAATGAGAGACGCGAAGAACCCAAGAAAAATCTAAATAACAGTTATGTACAGAAAATGTTTATTTCCAAATCATTCATGAATTTGGTAATTTTATGCAATGAGTAACTTATTTTTTATTTTTATTTTTTTATTTAGTAGACATAAAATGCAAGCTATGAAATTTGACTTAGCAATAAAAATGAGCCACAAATGTGAATTAACTACATAAATAATATATGATTTAAATTACATGCCCTGTCCTTATAAACTCAGTTTATTCATCATTTTTTCTCAGCTATAATGTCTCTATTCAAAAAAGGTTCTTACTTTATTACATGTATTGTTACTGGATACACTATTCAATATTTTGAAAGACCATAAATTGTTCACTTAATGTAGTAATTAAGTATTTTTATGTCATAATAAAGCCATATAGCCATTTTGGCATTACAAGTGTTGACATTTAAATCTAAATATGTCTTAGCCATAAAATCATGTCACATTAATAGTTTAAATCAATGAACTGGCATCTACAGACAGGATTAGCTCTGATGGTTGATTGTCAATCTCGCTCATACCAGACAATAACTTGGGCTCCATGCGATGTAATAACCAAAGAGAATTGGCAAACAAAACCAAACAAACAAAGCTCAGCTAAAACAGAGAGAGGCAGAGACATGGAGTGGGCGCTAGATTCAATCAATACTGTGTGATCCAGCTGTCAGTCAAACGCTTTTATTCTTTCAGTCCATGGCCAGGGTTTTCACACCTTCATAAACTTACCCACTGGTAAGAGAAACTCTAGCTTTTTAATAAGAGATTATTAGGAGATTTTTATTTTTTCTGCTACAATGACAAATACAAGAAAGGAACTATACTTTTTCATTTTCTGGGGAAAACAACAAACATTTGAGGAACCAAGACTTCATTTTCTAGCAACTAACTGTAGCAATACATGACATTTTTCCCAATCACTTGACTTCATCGTCAGTAACCAATGATCTGTGTCGTTGCATCTCCGATATAATGACATGATCTATTACAGCTCACTCACAATGCCTCAAGCGTCCATTTTAATTATGGGAATGCTAAAGTGCAACCTTTATAGTACATTACCACAGTGGCATAAAAATAATAGGAAAAGAGGTTCATATTGGCGAACGTTGTTTTATTATTTGGTAAATAATGGCTGCTTGTTCAAATTTTCCATCATGGTCGGTGTTTGGAATATGATTGTAACCTCAGGTCCTGTTCTCTATTATGCCTCATTGGAACCTAAAATTGCTTTGAATTGTGTTTTAAATTGAAATATGACAGCACCACTGAAAATACACATTTTTTAAAATTGGTTTCATTAGATTCTATTCTACATTTTCATATTTAGCTTTTCAATTTTGTGAAGAGGCCTGTTGTAATCCATCGTACAGTGTTCGGTGTTAGCAAATTCATAGTGCCAACCATTTTTATTACCCAAGCATTGTGTGACAGACAATTGGACAATTACAGATGTCGCAATGCAAAGTTAATCAATTTGCCAGTAAATTTGTAATGAATAAAGGAATAGTTTAACCAAATATTTGAATTTGCAGAACCCAAATACTGTTTTGTCTGTAGAACACAAAATGAGAAGTTTATAGTAATCTTCATGTCTAGTCCATACAACAGTTTAATGTGACGACAACCATCAAGCTCCCAAGAGAGAGAGAGAAAACGGCATTTAAGGAATAATAAAAGTGTTTCATATAGCTTCCATTAACATGTTCCATATGAAGCTGCATGGGAGACTAATGTAATGTTTTTATGAGCACGCATTTATAGCACTCCATAATGCTTATCCCACCCTATTTTGGATAAAAAACAGAAAAATAATACTAATAAAGAAGTTTCAAGTAAATAAATGCAAATACATAGGTTTTTCACCAGAGTTTTTAAGTAAAGACGGTGTAAAGATTCATACAAAATATTCCATGTGGTAAAAAATAACAGCATGTGCACCTGAGGGTCTCAGAAGTTTAAGGCATGTTGTGGTACCTACTCCATCAGGGGTTCTAGGAGACAAATCTTTACTTTGTTCCCAAACCCAGCAGGTCACATTGTTCAAAAAGTCCTCACATGTTTCTACAGGAGCCAAAATGCACAGCATGCTGGTCTGGAAAAACCATGGGTAATGGGGAAATGGTTAAGTGTGGACCTGTTAAAAGAGTCCCAGCGAGAGGTGAACATCCATTTGAGAGGCTAAAAAAAATCCCCGAGCCAGAGAAAAGGATTATTAAAAGCAAATTGTGACCAGATTTTAGTTAATACCAATGACACACTGCTGCAATGTCTTTCATGTAACCTTTTCACCCAGTAACGAAAAGAAAGCGAGGAAGAGAGATTGCTGATTGACAGTTAGAGCGGGCCTTTAGTAGATTTCATTCCAGATTGCAGTTTTATCTTCAGCGGTAGGTAGAGGTTATCACTGACCGCCTGCTCTGCATTCTGAAACACGTTAGCCGTCGCATCACTGCCACATTAAGAAAAGAGACCCACGCTGAGAATGCCAGATGTGAGATAACAGTGAACGTTACACTTTGAGAAGACTCTAGTTTAAGATCTGTAGTTACCTGAAATTAATTAGGAAAATGTCACTACCTGTGATTGAGAAGAAAAGAGCAACAAAGAATGTGGATGTTGCAGTAGTTGGGCGAGCTGTCACTTTATACTTAATTCATAAATCGTAAAATTTTTGCATCAAAATATTATTCAAATTTTAAGTTCATTGAACATGTAGAAAAAGCAAGGCATGTTGTTACACTATATCTGGTAGTTTATGCAAGCCCACTGACTATTATAGGATTTTCACCAAAGAATTGAAACCAATATGAAACAACCTATTAATGAAATTCAAAAAAAAAAAAAAAAAAAAAAAAAAAAAAGTGTTTTCTTAAACTCACCACGACTACATTTACTTCAAAAATTTAGTAAAAACAGCAATATTGTGAAATATTATAAAGATATAAAGTAACTTTCCTATTTGAATATATTTTAAAATGTAATGCATGTCTGTGATACAAAGCTGAAGAGCCTTCAGAAATCATTCTAATATGCTGATTTGCTGCTCAAAAAAAAGTCTTAACATCAGATTTTGCTTGCTTAATATTTTTTTGTTGAAACATGGTGCATTGTCGTTAGAGTATTAGTAGACTACCTGCTTAATATTAGTCGACACTTTATTCTGATGTTTTCTCAACAGATGTTCTACTGACTGTAAGCAACTTTTCAAGTATTCTAATAACTCTAACCTAACAGGCTACAAATTATCTAATGAGAGTTAGAAGTTACAGTACTTACAGTTAGTAGAATGTCTGATGTAGAAATTAAGAGAAACTGTCTTTACTGTCACTTTTGATCAATTTAAAGGGGTCATATGACATTGCTAAAAACAACATTATTTGGTGTAATGCACTGATTATGCGGTTTAAGATTAATGAAACATTATTTTGCATATAATCTACATTATTCTTTCTCATCTATGCCCTGCCTTTCTGAAATGCGTAAATTTTTCCAAAGCTCATCGTTCTAAAAAAGCGAGGTGTGCTCTGATTGGCCAGCTATCCAGTGCGTTGTGATTCGCTGAATGTCTCAAGCGTGTGACAGAAATGTCACGCCCCTTAAAGGAGTTGTTGATTGCGATTTCACTTTTTTTACGTTAGTGTGTAATTTTGCCGTTTTTAATAGATTCACAAGTTGTAAAACCAATGTTCTAAAGAAGCGGTTCTCAATCCTGTTCTTCACATCACCCAGCTCTGCATTTCTCTCTCTCTCTGTGCGTCTCTCTCTTTCCCTGTATCATTCAGATCATTAAATCAGCTCCAACAAACTTTTCCATTTTATACACTTATTTTCACATAGCAATGAGAAGCGTTACACATGGATGTGCATACGGCTGCTGTGCTGTATTAAAGCTTTAATCAGAATAAAACCGTATATTAAAAGCTAACAGAAGCAGTAGCATTTACAAACAACAGCGTATCTAAAAGTATGAGACAATGACAAACAAACATACATTTTAGAACTGTGCTTGCACAGGTTCTGTGCGATCCCCATCATTAATATTCTCGGCGTCTCAATCGGGCTCAAACTGATAAGCAATATAGAGGACGTTATTGTTTACAATACAACCAGAGTACATTCTGAGCTTGAGGGGCAGGATGTTCAGAAGCACAACACACTGACCAATCTGAGCCCATCGCGTATTTCTGGGACATATCTGTGTGGATTAAAGGTAATTTATGTGAAAAATAATGCATTTAAAAAAAAAAACGAGGCATGAACAAATGCTAGACTGCACTCCATAAACACAATCAAGCCTAAAAAAAAAAAAACGTCATCAACCACTTTAACATACTGTGATGCCATCTCCCAGCAGGACGAGACTCTGTCCAGCTGCTCTGCTCATGCACATCCCATCACTTTTAGCAGTTCAGTCAATTTACTGTTAGGAGTAACTGAATAACTCGGGATATTGGTTTATTTCGCGTCACAGTGAGTGTCAGGCACATTTATAAAAATAATAACTTAAAGGGATACCCCCCCCCAAAAAATGAAAATTTTATCATTAATCACTTACCCCCATGTTGCTCCAAACCAGTAAAAGCTTTGTTCATCTTCAGAACACAATTTAAGATATTTTGGATGAAAACGGGGAGGCTTGAGACTGTCCCATAGACTGCCAAGTAAGTTACACTGTCAAAGTATAGAAAAGTATGAAAAGCATGGTCAGAATACTTAATCTGCCATCAGTGGTTCAACCGTAATGTTATGAAGCGACGACAATAATATTTGTACGCAAAGAAAACAAAAATAAAGATTAACAAGTAATTAATGCCAAAATTGTAATTTTGGGGTAGAGAGATGTGAACTGTTTTAAACGATTCAATCGATTTGGTGAACTGGTTCGGCCAGTTCAGTAAAGTAGATCTGGTAAAATAGAATGATTCATTCGCAATCTAGGCAAAACCAATAAAACTCATTACAAACGAGGTATTTGCTGCATGCTGTGGGGACATAATAACTGATTGTAATCACTTGTACTGTCTTTTTACATGTTGCATTGCTAACCGTGGCACATAAACATACAGATATGTCTACAAACATACTTACAGGCTGTGAGCCAGAGGTGTCAGACTGTCCTTGCAAAGTTGGGACTCCCCCACATTTGAGTTGACTCTTAACTTTTATAAAGAATATCTCTTTGGATATGAGACTTTAGTCTTTACAACTTTACAGATCTTCTTTATGCGCCAAGAGATTGTAACACTCGTAAAGTAAAATAGAAATCGGATCATATGAGCCCTTTATTGAATCCTTGCTAAATAAAAAAGTAATAATTTTCTACTCACCCCAAAATAGCATAGAGTGTCACTGCTAGAAATCGTGTAAATAGACTCAAAATCTTAGTTACTAAGATACAGATACACGTGTGACATTTTGTCCCCAGTCTCCCTTATATTATCCTCTGTTTTCCAGACTCATTTGTAATTGGGCAGGATAAAGAGCCTGCTGACAGCAGCATTATCAGTTATTTACTCCCGATGGTGACTGTACTTGACTGGCAGTATCTGTAGCAATCATCACAGGTCATTCAGCCTGTGGCTCTTTTAAATTCTGTATATCACATGCTCATTTTCTGGGGAGTTGCAGTGTCATCAGATTAAAGAGGCACTAAATGCTAACTTACCATGCCGCCAAGGTTCACAGACTGCCAATGTTCCTTGCTAACATGTTTTTCGGAAATTAGCCATATTATATACATAAGCACTTTAAATGCACATACATTAGCATGTATGTTTCCTAAAATGAAAGCTCAATTAGAATAGATTCACAGTAAATGTGTTTTGTTTTCTTGCTTAGGACACATATATACAGATATGGTAGAGTTAAATATCTGATAAAAATATATTATAATAATCTAATAAATTAGAATCACAATAATAAAAATCACATACCATGCTCCAGGAAAGTATGAATGTATTAGCGTGGTATTGACCTTTGTATGGCAAAATGAGCTATGCATAAAACGGATTAAAACCCACTCATAAACCCACTCATACTCACTCAAACTCAGCTGGCCTGGCTGAGGTTTCAGTTACTAGAAAGCATGACAGAGCATACTGCCAGGCATGGTGATGTTGGCAGAGGTTCAGAGGGATCATCCCATAGCAGGATGTGGATTACATTCACATTAACATGTGGCTTTGGATGCATGCTGGGTCATACCCTGTGTCCACAAGAGTGGACTCATCTGTCTGGGGCAGAACTCCAGGGCCACAAAGGTGAAAACTGTAGCCCTCCGGCCACACTCATCTCACACTTTATTCCTGAATTCACTGATTGAATCCCAGCTTTAGCCTTTATGGACAGAACCTGAATTCAGTGTAGCGAAAGCATACTATATGCAAATTTAAAAAGCAAATGTAACTATGAAAAAGATATTGCTTTGTTTGATTAAATTCATTTTCTTTTTAAAGTATTATTTCAGTTAAACGAAGCTAAGCACTTACTAATTTTAAAAGAAGCATAAAAATGAACCATAAAAATGAAAAGAATAATACAGCTCAAATAATACAGTTTTGAAAGTTTTACCTAACATAGGCTTATTGAAAAAAAAAAAAAACTTGTCTCCATCTATATTTTTGCAAAACTACAAATACATACAATTCACTGAAGTTTCCAGCTGAAATGTGGCATTAAAATACCAACAACGTTTATTACTTTTCACACTAATTATGATTACAGAGGCATAATCAATTACTACAGACTTATTATTGTGCGAGGAACCATTCAAAATACATTATGACCTCAGAGTATCATTACCATAGCGTATGGTTTGTAGACTATGCATTTTAATATCCAATTTCATATATCCAGCTCCATATGCATGACTTTTTTGGAGATAGTAAATTTGCTCGGTAGCGCACCTGATCGAGTTTAGTGAAATACAAGTAAAAATGAAAGGGCTAAAAGAGTTGTGGAAGCAAGATATGATGGCATGACTGTTCCTTTACATTCCTTTATAGAGGATGGTTTAGAATATTATAATTATATTCTATAGAATAGAATAGAATAAACATATTGCTCTTTCCTAAACCCCAACCAGCCTTTTCTAGCATTTCTCAAACACGGCGGTGTAACTGATGTATCGGTTGCTGCAGGCAGACACAGAAAGAGAGGCCTGATGTACTCTTTCTTTCCTTTTTTTTTACTCCCATCCCTCTTTCACCACCTGCCACATGTTGCCTCGCCAGATCTCCCTCCATCGAGACAAGTGTCTCCAGCGAATGAAAGACGACTCGCACTCTCTTATTCAGTCATCCATCAGACAGCATCTGACTCACACACGTGTGACTGTGCAATTAAGACCAGACGCCAAGGAAAAGCATAAATCAGTCACAGTAAAAGAGTAAGCAATAAACATAAACAAGCATAAACATACTGATGTGAATTTACATCAGGGATCCTCAAATCTTGCCCGTGATACCCACTGTCCTGCAGTGTTTAGCTCTGACCCTAATCAAACATAGCTGAGGAAGCTAATCAATGTCTTCAGGATCATTAGAAAATCAAAGGTAGGTGAGGTTGATCAGGGCTGGAGCTAAACTGCAGCGCGCTGGCCCTCCAGGGTAAGATTTTAGGAACCCTGGTTTACATTGTTGTCTAGATTATAAATATCGCATTGGCAGACCGCTAAAGATGATATACATCACCAGAGATGTATAGTAACGAAGTAGAACTACTTCACTACTGTACTTAAGTACTAAAAGGCGGTATCTGTACTTTACTAGAGTATTATTTTTTTCTCCTACTTCCACTTTTACTTCGGTACATATTTTCGCTGAGTTTAATACTTTTACTCCGATATTTTTTTTATGTGCTGCATCGTTACTCGTTAAAATTATAAAAATGTTACGAATCATTCCATTACAAACCCACATTACCATTGACAGAACTGTAGATGGCAGCTTTGATGAAGCTGGCACATCACTGAGCGAATCAAGCGATAAGAAGACTGCGCGTGCTGACTGAACTGCTGTGAAGAGAGAGATGAACACCGAGCCGAGCCACATAATGACTCATTCACGAGCCAAAAACCGGTTGCATCGGTTTTCGGATCACCAGTAGTTCTTTCTGAAAGTTCGATTCAATAAACCAGTTGAAGAAAACAGTTCACCGATTATTTTGCGCCCGACGTAATGGCGTCATTGGCGTTGACTGCAAGCCATAACATTAGCACAGAATCAGTTCAGAATCAATCTCCAAAAGAATCAGTTCAGTTGAGACGTTCGGTTTGCTTCACGCTGAATCACACATGCGCAGTATCATCAACCCCTCGGTTCGAAAATCGGACGCGTCTGACAGAAACGGTTCTTGACTCGTGAACGAGTCATTATCTGGCTCGGCTCGGTTTCAGTTCTCTCTTCACAGCAGTTCAGTCAGTGTACTGTTTGAGTAAATGAATTACTCCGGGATATTGGTTTGTTTTAACTCAGAGGGAGTGTCAGACACATTAAACAAGTTAACATCTTAAGTCATTTGTGGATCAATGCGAATTGGAGACGCGAACCGTTTAAAACGATTCAGTTCGATTTGGTGAACGGTTTCAAAAAGATCCGGTTACATCGAATGATTCGTTCGCGAACCGGATATCACAAACTGCTTTGTTTTTAACTGTCTTACAACAGACACTGAAGAGAAAACAATGCTGAATAAAGTCTAAGTTTTTGCTATTTTTGGACCAAAATGTATTTTCGATGCTTCAAATTCTAACTGACCCTCTGATTTCACATTACTTTGATGATGTTTTTCTTATCTTTCTGGACATGGACAGTATACCGTACACACAGCTTCAATGGAGGGACTGAAAGCTCTCGGACTAAATCTAAAATATCTTAAACCGTATTCCAAAAATGAACGGAGGTCTTAAAGGTTTAAAACAACATGAGGGTGAGTTATTAATGACATAATTTTGCAAATTGGGCGAACTAACCCTTAGTAACCATTTTTTGTTTACAAAAAGTTACAGTCAAAGGAATTGTGTTCGTCCTTTAGGTTAATCATTTGAAATAGTAAAATCAATATGTTCAAACTTTTGACTACTTTCTTTAATAACTACATAACACAATACTTGTACTTTTACTTTCAGTACTTGAGTAGTAAATTTTTAAATAGACTACTTGCAATACTTAAGTACAAAAAATGTTGAATACTTTAGTACTTCTACTTAAGTGTGGTACTTAAAGAGCACTTCAACTTCTACTCAAGTCACTTTTTTGATAGAGCACTTGTACTTTTACTCAAGTCTGCGTCTCTAGTACTTTATACATCTCTGTACATCACCTACAACTGATGCCATACTTAAATGTAAAATTAACTGTAAAATTACAGTTTCGGGTAATGGAGAGGTTTTGCTGAAGGTGGTTAAAACGTTTTCAGTTCAGTGAGATGTAATCTGATAAATAACTTGAGGATGACTTTTGTTTATGTATTTCAATGTTGTTTTCTGCTTAAACTTCTATTAATTAACATCCGGTCACTTAATGTTAACCTAATTGCAGGCCAATCCAGCAGCTATTGTGAGGAGCATTAATACAATGTAGAATAATGTTCTCTGTTTGTAGACGGCATTTGTAAAGTGTGCTTATTTGCTCAAATACAGCTGACCTACTGAAGGACCTTCAGTCTTGTAAGATTCACTTCCATCATAAACTATGTGTTGCTGAACTCTTTTCTTATCCTGCCCCTTAACCCTAGTGAAAATACAACTTTTCTTCACACCTACTAAACTTTCACACCCAGCCCTCAAGCCTGCATGCTGCCTCTAGCGGTCCATTTCCAGAACTACATGCTCCTGCTAGCTGGGAAGTGCTGGATCCTGCTGAAAAAAACCCCAACAACGGGCACCATTCAGTCACTGCCAGGCTGAATGACCAAGTACATGGCTCAGCTGTACACTAGCATATCAATTCCTCCTAAAAACAATGAACCCAAGTCGACTGACTAACAGACGAATGAAGCGACAAGTGAGAAAAAGTCACACATAGATGCCTGTCAACAATGCCTAATTGGCAGCACATTTGTTTGTCATTGCTGAACTTTAAAGCTTTCCATAAACCCAACAGTCTAATTAGAACTTGATGGTTACATGTGTCATTATTTTCTGAGGAAACGCCACAGACATGCGCACAGCGTTAGGCATCGGGCTAATTAAATCTATTTTGTCTATGCACGGCAAATGAACCTTGATGAGCAATGTGTTCTCATTAAATGACAGCACGACAAATCCAGTGCCTTGGTGCATTGGGTGCAATGCTTTTCTGACAACAGACATCAACTGTACCGTCCCCCAAACAGCTGGGAGCTGGCAAACCACAGAAGTTGTGTTTTATAAATTTTTCTGGCTTTCACTCGTTCACTGACTTATCCATGACCATTTCGATCAAAGTGCTAACTTTTGAGCACAAAACTGATTTCATCACTGAATCACTAAATTTGTATTTATTTTTTTACTGAAAATGTTCATAGAGTAAGGGTTTTTGGTTTTGCAAGTGAAGATGAAAAATACAACTAAAAACAAATGAATTATTTAAATTAAAACATTTTAATATATATATATATATATATATATATATATATATATATATATATATATATATATATATATATATATATATATATATATATATATATATTTTACGATGATTTTACATTTAAAAATAGCAAATGATTAAACATTTTTAAATATTTAAAAAAAGTTCTAATATGGCTACTGTTTGGTTTATTACAATAAAATGGGCAAAAGATATGCATACATTTATATAAAACATAATGTTGCAGAAAAATTATATAAATTTAAAAGACATTTTCTACAAAATGTAAAAACTATGACCAAAACAAAACACAGAGTAATATATATATATATATATATATATATATATATATATATATATATATATATATATATATATATATACACACACACACACACATATATATATACACACACATATATATATACACACACATATAAGACTGAGTAAATCTGGCAAGAATAATAATATCTTAGCTTCCTACGGGAACCACAGCCTAGAGGTTAGTGCACAAGCTTTGACAAATTGAGCCATGATCCTCGTGCAACCATTTCAAGTTCATTTCCTGTTCTTTGTCCACAACCTGAATTAATAATTTTTCTTTTCAAAAATTTGTTCTCTAGTTGGTGGAATTCAATCACAGAATCGTAGGTAAAATGGCCTGATGCATTACATTACGTAAATTCCCCGCCCCATAAGTTTATGGTTTCATCATAGACTAATTCACTTTCTTAAAGGAAACTGAAAAAAGTCGGAAAATGACTGATAAAGCACCAAAGTCAAAAGTAACTTCTGTTCATGTCTCGTACAGGTGTGTAATAAATCATCCACACAATCACTGACCTGCACTCTGACAAACTGGAAATGAAAGTCTTTTCCCTCCTGACAAATAATGTTTTCTCTGCCCTCAGGCTTCCTGTCGGCACTGCGTATAATGTGGGGGAGGGGAGGGCATCAGGCCTGTTTCCTCTGACATCAACAGCAGAAATATAAAGACTGACTGATCTTATACCTTGACTCATCATCCAAACTAAACTGAACCTATGAAATCATAGAAGGAAGAAAATGTTTTCTCCTAATCCACACTGAATTGGACATCGAAACGGTGTATTTTCTAATGCGGCGTCTTATTTTGCACAGCTGGGACAAACTATGAGTTTGTGTTTAGTGTCGCTTCTCTTCCGAGCAACTTCAAAGTCCTCGTCCTGGTCTTAAGCACTGATCTGCCACTGTTTTCTTCACGATTAGCATGGCGGCGGAGCAAAATGACATTTAGTCAAACAGTGCTCCGACGGATTTGCTGCACTGTTTGTCTTCTTAAACCTACAAGTGAAAAATGGCAAATGAACCGAAAGTCCATGAATAAAACATGAGAGAGAGAGATGTAGAGGTAGAAAATATTCTACCCCCTTTCGGGGATCTGACTGCCAGGAATCCATGGAAATTTAGATTTAAGCAGACAGAAGCAATAGGCAGTCACCTGAATTGTTTTTGGCTGAGAAGGCAGGCTTTCAGAACTTTGTCTTCACTAAAAGATATTAACAGCAGTCTAGTTCTCTCTCCCTGGTTTCGGCATCCAACAACCACGAACAGTCGTTCTACTGTCAACCTGTCTCCTGCAAAGTTATTTCTGCCTTTTTCAGACAGTGATTTTCAGACTGAAAAAAGCTAAAAGTCTTTACCATCGCAATGAAATAGTCAAGTCTGTGAGGTTCTTCATGGTTCTGTCAGAGGAACACTCTCAGACAATTTTAGCTGAAATGTCTGTTTGAAAGCAGCTGAAGCACTAAAAAGAAAGATAAGACAAAAGCTACGTTTCGAAACTTGGCAAACTGTCTCAGTGTGAAATGCCTACATAGATGAGGCGTTCACCCTGACATTGATTTACAGTGACAATGCGACTATGTCATTCATTTACAATAACAGTTGCTGAGTTGTGACTACATGAGTTACAGAGGTGGTTTGTGATGTGATAAAGTTGAGAAGAGAACAACTTTATGCAAATGTGCAACAGTGGCGACTACCAATAGTAATAGATTACCAACAGGGAATAGCTTAAATTTGTTTAGAGTGGTCTGTTATTGATACAACCACAACTGCTATAACTGATAACGGAGCGCTCAATCAGGTACTGTGAGTAATGTTAAGTTAATTCAAATGTCAAATTAATATTTTGTGTTCAATTTACTTATCAGGCAAGCGGGTGCATGATGAGCTGAAAATTATGCAGTGTAGTCTTTATCACCCTGAAGAGGATTCTTTTGCAAAATAATCTGCTGACTGTACACTATCCCACAGCCTTCCTGCACCCCCCAGTTTGGAAACCACTGGAGTAGTCAATTTGTGCGGTTACGATGCTCTATGTGTTTGATTACTAATGTCTGTGTAGTGTGGCACTGCACACAGAGGACAAAAACATTTAGTCTCGACTTTTTATCTTCATTTGTGTTAAAATTTGCAAAGCTTACCAAATTTACCAAAACTATATAAACGCAAAATTTGAATTTGTGAATATATAGCAGTATCCACAGTATAGCAAAATCCATAACATGGAACAACTTAATACTGGTAGTCACGTTCATACCGGTATAGTGTATACACACAGCCAAACACTTAAACTTTCAAATAGTTTTTGAAGCCATGCGTGATCACAGACGCTCGACACATGCCCACTTGAAAAATCTTTTCATCCAGTGTCTGCACTATTTCTCTCCAGAAGTTATCATAATTAAAAATGTCTTTGCATTAATTTAAACTAGAGTTGCGGATACTTTTTAATTTCTTTCAGCCAAGTGCTCTACAACACTGGTGTCTGTTGTGTTGTGCATCCACTAGATTGTTGTTCAGTCTTTTAATTTTTGGGGTCACTAATGGGCAGTGTTGCCACCTTTTGGACCAAGTAATTAGTGCACAAAATTAAAAGCGAATATGCAAACTGGTTTTAGCTGGACAATCAAAGCCTGACTAAATTTGGGATTGCTTACTCTGCAAAGGATATATGCAGTTCTGCCTTTGGTTTTGTTCAAAACAAGGTATCTTAGAAGACAGCATAATGTTTCTGTTAACATAACCTCAAATCCACTACATCATGGTAGGTAGCTCATTTGGTTTTTGTAGAGAGCTAATGCATCATAATAACAAAAATAATGAGATGACAAGTGGAACTCAAATCACACCTTTTCCATATACTGGAAGGACAGGCCTCAAGAAAGCTACACTTCTGGGAATTATTTTAAGTCAAAGAGAGGTGATTAACATTGCCTTAACAAATAGGGGTCATTAGCCCAGCAGATTGTCTGTGACATTTCAACCACTAACGCATCACCACAAATACAAATAGCTGCGTTTCTGTGCGCATCCATTTCAGACAGCTCCATCATATTATCAGCAGACTGCAGCAGGCGGGAGTGTGTCACATATCCAATGTGTGAGCCAAGACTGCAGAGAGACGGGGGGAAAAAATAGTACGATTTCACACAAAACAATCCCGCAAGCATATTGATTGCTTGATCGCAGGTGGTTAAGTCTTTAGACTGTCTATGTGTGAGCCTAAGTATTATACATATTGAAGAGAACCTAGGTATCAGGATATCCATCTCTTGGGTTTGGATCCCTTTCCTTTCCCAGCATGCACTGCTTTGAAGAGGTAAAGCAATAAAGCTCATTTACTGTAAACAGGAGCTCTGGGACGTCTTTGTTGTGCCATTGGTGGACATTAATTAGTCATTCACTGTTTGTCCACATGCATAATTCAGAAAGGGAGGTGGCATTTGCAAGGTGTGTGAGCCGTGGGGGTTTTGTTCATTATTCTTTCATCTTTTTTTAAATATTTTTGGCAAGCTAATTTCTTACGTGTCTTCATGAATGCACTGCTGATCTTCAACTTCGTGCTGTGATCCGCCTGTTCAGATTCAATTTTATTTCAAAAGACTTTGTAATTTTATCTGTTTAAAAAGAAGTGTTTCAGTCTTAAGCAGAGACATTAGACTAGAGTTACTGGTCTGTAGACTTTATCTTAGTCTCAAGTCTAAGAATTGAAAACTACGTCTAAGGATTTACTACTTATCCTAAATTTTAAAATTTGACACCAAATTTGAACTTAGATCCTGGACTTTATAATTAAACTGTAAACGTGTCTTTATATAAAAGACTTTGGACTTAAGACAAGAATATGATCTAAGCTTAAGACACAGACCTAGATTTAGGTCTCTGGACATTTTAATTAAACTGTAGACTAAATCCAAGACTTTAGACATTGCAATTACACTTAAACTTTATATTTAAAATTGACACTTACACCATCCCTAGGCTTTACATTTCAGACTATACATTTATACTTAAACCTTATATTTCTCACATTGTACTTTAGAATTACTTTAGAAGTACTTTAAAATGTGTTTGTATAGAATACTTTAGACTTAAGACAATAATTTGTTTTAGGCTAAAGACACAGACTTAGATTTCAGACTTTGGACTATAAGTAAACTGTAGACTAAATCGAAGACTTTAGACTTTACAATTATGCTTGAACTTTAATACATTTAGCCTAGAAAAGGTAAGTGTAAAGTCTGGATAATTCACTTATACCTTATATGTTGTACTTTGAACTTAATAAATTGTCTTAGATATATTTTATGGCATTTGTTTTTAGATATAAGACTTTGTGTTTTAAGCCTAGACCATATTCTTATCCTAAGTCTAGACTTAAATTTAGGACTTTGGAATTTTGCAATTAAAGTGCATACTAAATCTAATTTAGGCATTACAATTACACTTGAAAATTACATTTCACCTTACCTAAACCTTATACCTAAACCATAATCGTTGCATTTTGTGCTTAAAATACTTTGGACTTAAGACAAGCATATAGAACTTTTTACTTGCACTTAAAACTTAAATCCTGGCTTTCGACTTTGATAA
Source organism: Carassius gibelio (assembly GCF_023724105.1). Classification (NCBI taxonomy): domain Eukaryota; kingdom Metazoa; phylum Chordata; class Actinopteri; order Cypriniformes; family Cyprinidae; genus Carassius; species Carassius gibelio. The sequence goes on from NC_068394.1 coordinate 17,034,724, forward strand.
TGCCAAAACTACCAAAGTTCACGTCTTTTTAGCTAGAAACAAATTATCATACATGCATTTCACAAATGATTATATATTGGCCATTCAGTCCGAGCAGCAGGTACTTGCTGTGCTCTGAATCAGAGAGTCTATAGTTCAACTTCTCTACTCCGTTCCCCAGAAATGTATTTTGTGCATGAGTGAATTAGGTGATCATTTTTTATCTTAACCGCGCTATGGCTTCTGGAGTCCGCTGCAAGGAAAATTGGATGGAAAAAGAAGTTTAACATTTATCGCATGCCGAGGTTAATCTCTTGAAATGGTGGGATTTTGTCAGAGGGAAGAGGAAAATCCTCATTGCACTCCAGCAGAATTACAGTCATATTTCGGAGCGCTTTTTTACCTCCATCTCTCCTCCTCACCTCATCCTCCTTACCAAATATAAAATCGCCATTATTTTGAATCTTTAAAAATACATACTCCAAAATGTCTTGGCCCATTTTTAATAATCTAGCCTGCTACTTAGGTAAAACAATTAGTTACAGCTAATGGAGTGGCAAGCATCTAATAGAAGTGTCTTTTTTTATTTTGTATAAACTTCTGCTGTCTAGAAGAATCAATCTACTGCTTCAGGAATCAACAAGGGAGACCATAATATAATACCTGCCTATGATTAGACTGTAACCATGCTACCTTTGTGCCATAAGAACTCCTACAGATATTGCAACCTCATCTGAAACTCTAGAGACACATGTGAGATTACTCAAAAAAAAAAAAAACACATAGTGATAAAGTGATAGTTAACCTTAAGTTTTTTTTCATTCTATTGAAGGCAATGAGGACCAGCAACTCAAGGTGGACTATCTCTTTAAAAACAAGAGTCTCAACTTGTTCTCTGTTCAGTACATTTATAAAACAATTGAGATTAAGATATTAAAGAGATTTAATTTGTAGTTTTTGATTCCTGTGGGTTTGACCTTAAACTGCCACATCAGACCATCTGTTCTTATTCATATTTGTGGTCCTTTCTTTATCACTCTTTTTCATAACCTGACAAAAGCAGGTGTCTAAAGGCATCTGGTAAACATTTACCACATTCAGAGCAAATCACTTGCACCTGTCAAAAGCAAGTTACACATCTGTGTTCATCAATACAGGTCTATTCACACTGAATATGAAAGGCAGATCCAGAGCATAAACCCGTGTGACTGCAAGTTCCACTTCACTGGTTGCAAGGTCTCTCTTTTACTACACGATAGAATTGAGTTCAGTGCATCAGATGTGAAAGAATTAGCATTGCACATTTAAGAATTGTATGCATGTAACAGCTGTAACTGTGTGTGTTATTTTGCATGACTGTCATTTGTGCTGTGATTCAGTACGGTCAAGTTTTCTCGTTTCTGGCTGCTACGAATCTTTTTATAATATTGTGTCATGCTTTAAAGAAGCACACTTATTTTGCTGTTGACTAACATACTAATGCACAAAGGAAAGGATTATTTTAACTGAGGTGTGTCTTTTGATATTACATTTAAAGCGATTATATTTTAAATGTAATATATTTCAACTTAATTACAAATGTATAATTGCAAATATTTAAATACGATATACAAGTTTAAATAGACATGAATTTAACGTGTATTTTAGTTTACCATAAGTCATTTTCAGTACATTCAACAGTACACTTTAATAATATTTCATAGACAATGGAATTAATTATAAAAATTGCATGTAAATATGAAGAGTTTGACTCTAAAATGCTTTAAACGGCATTTTTGTTTTGTTCACAAAAAGTTTCTGCCAAAATTAGTATAGTATCTGGTCGGTATTGAAAAGTCAATTTTTTATTTTATGCAAAATACAATACCTGATGAGTTATTAGGTCATGTTTTCTCCCTTTTTTTCCCAAACTGCGACAAACGCCAGTCTTCTTTCTCTACAGAATGGGATATATATGCTCAACCAATCACAGCGCACCATTCCACGCACTCTATACAGTAATGGTGGCACTTTGAATACACCTGGAATCCTAGTATTTGTCATCTACTTTGTACTTTGTGATCAACAAACTTAGGGGTGGATGATAAATCGCATGTGGTTGTCTTGCACATCTCTTCAGAAAAGCCAGTTCTGTGATAAATCTCCATCACATGCTTTCAGATGGAGTGGCATTTAATACCCAGAGCCGTAGATCACTGACAAGCTATGCTATATCACATTCATAATTGCAGATTAGTCACATTCAATTATGAACGCGATATTGTGTAGCTTGTCAATGTAAGTGTTTTTATTAATGCCATTAATTTTTTTGTTTATACAGCGTATGGCACTAGTCAACTAAACGTAACATGGCAAAAATGTATGCACTTTTGGAAGTTGAATGTAAGGGAATTTGGAATCTGTTGCTTAATGTGATATTGTTGTCCATGTATGTTCATGATGAAATTTTATTTTATCGTTGTAGGCCTAATTAATTTATAGCATTAAAAAGATGATCCATTGAATTTATTTTGGGAGCGATGACTGATTGAATGTAATTTTAGTCCAGTGCCTGTATATAATATTAGTATTGACCATGTTTAGAGCCTTCCATATGTGAATTAACTCATTATGTTGTGTATTTTCAACAGTTTTAATACAAAAAATAACTTGCATTTTGGGGAGAAAAAATAAGATTTTATAATAGATCTTTGAAAATCAAAACCTGTATTTGATTTTTTATATGTTATTATAACCCAAAGATGCTATGTGAAATTTTGAAACAGAAAAAAGTGGTTTCCATCTTGACACTTTCTTGGTAAAGAAAACATTTTTACTCAAATTAATCAAAATGGATATTTTGCGTTTTGGAACCAAACTCTTCATATTGACTGAAAAAAATCAGTTCAAGCAATTGCATGTTATAAAAATAAAAAATTTAAAATATATATTTATTTGCATTAAACATAAGTGTTTTAAAACGACATATTCTATATCTTTTTAAAAGTATGCTGAAGCGTGCACAATATTTCTTCTAGCACTGATATATGCATATCATAAATCTACTGCAATTACCTACTAGTAATATAATACTAAATGCATGTTACCTAACTCGAGTCCAACAACACCCAACAAAGTTTTATTATAATTTTCTAAAGTATGACCTAATTTAAACTCATTTTGCACACTTTTTTTTTTTTTACCTCAGAGCACAACTTAGCAAGCTGTTGGCAAGCGTTTGTAGGTACAAATTTCATTTGGTCTTAAAATTTGACCTGGTTGTGTCAGTAGGGTCAGAGGGGGTTGTACCAAATAAAAAAAAATCTGGCCTTTCAATTTTCGCTTACCACAAGGTCAGCACAACAGAGCTAGAATCATTCAAAAACAGTTGGATTTACATGCACATATTAGGATGAGAACAAATCAAAGAAATCAGGCATTGCAAAAAAAAAAAAAAAAAAAAAAGAGAGAGAGAGAGAGAAAGTGTGATAGGTGGTTTGAGACCGATTTGTTGCATCTTTTGGTGTGCAATTTATACCTGTATTTGCAAATGACTGTCTGCCGCACTGCGACGTAATTCCACCCTGTCATATTTATCTTTTCAAATTGTAACAAATTACGGCGATTTATTATGTGGAGCACCCCCTTTTTTCCATTTCTTAAAAGATAAGTCGCTGATGGCAAGATTGCAGGGCCATCCATTAAAAACCCGAGGCACTTGACTTGAAGACATGTTTCATTCTCTCTGCATTTGACACAGCCCCCTTCCTTTGACTGGAGCCTGTCAGCATAATTCAACCCATCAGTATGCTTTTGTTGGGGACGAGTGTGTACGTGTGTGTGTGCTTGTGCATCTGAGCAAACTAACCGGAAACTTCTATTTCTATCCCGCCATACCCACGAACACCCTCTCTACCTCCAGTTCCGCTAATGAGGGGTGACTTGTCAGTTGGAGGACCGGACTGCCTGTCATCCTTCATTCCTTCCTTCCATCCATCCCTTCTTTTTCTTGCTTTCGTACCTTCCTGCCCTCCTCCAGTCAGTAGGACTTAGAGCTCTATCTGTCATGGTTAGAGACAACCCTGGGAGCTATGACTGAGCGATGTGTGTTATAGAGTGTGTGAGAGAGTGCATATATAATCCTGGTACTCTGCATACCCTTTTCTGTAGGAACGGGGGAAAAAGAACATAAAATAAACTGCCGGCATCATCTAGTAGCGATTGTTAAGTAGATCAAGCCAACAGGTTCTTTTGACTGTACAGAATTCCTCTTCTCCCATCTCAGGGATTAAGATTTCTGCTCAAGCTTATTATGATTGTTAGTTGTTAGAGCAGGAATATTTCAGCCCAATTAATGTATGTCAGTTTTGATGCGTACACTCCATTTCAATGATATCTCCAGAAGTTGAGCGCTTTCTCAAGCTCTTGTACTATTAAACTAGTTCTCTTAACCACCTCAGACAAGAGCTCGTCCATGTGGGCGACTGTTGTTGTTTCAGTTCCATCCCTCCGGTTTCTTTTTCGGCTGTGAAACTACGGGTTAGAGAAGTGTTGCCACCTTGCCAACCTCCTTGATACTATCTGCAGTGTGTTCACGTGGACACTTGCATTAGCGGTGCATTGAAGCATGAACATGAATCATGTGAAATGCTCCTAATAGGGTAGGGTAATTAATTCACAGTATTATTCATGATATCAAAGCACTGTTATGAATATAGCTATGCAGTCTCCATCATCCCCATTCATCTATTGTCCATTATTACATCACGTTATCAATCCGTCGCTACTCTAAATCTGAGACAGTGGCACTGTCATTTTTTTAAGTTCAAATCTAAACTTACTATATTCTTCTGCTTCATGCTTCTTAAGATGTCGGTAACTCACTGTATGAATTTAGTCCTGATTTTTTAAAGATGCAATGAGAGAGAAGCTCTGATGTGTGATTCTGGAGATATATTTGGCAGGTTAAATAACTAGACTTGTAGTATTTTCCTTACTTTTCCTTCTACTCTTTGAAAAAATGTTTGTTCCTCAAAAGCGCTTTGTTAGGATTGCAACCCAACCAAACGAATATACTCCATCTGCTTCTTTATTTCATGAACTTCCGGTTCTTATCCTTTATGATATTAATATTTTTCAAATATGCGTTTTTATGTATAAGATTTATTCAAGTGAGGGTAACTTTGCAGAGCAATTTAGATTATATTTCAAAGTAAATTCACAGGTTCATTGTTATTTCACTCGTAAATTTTACAATTTAAATTTTCCTAAAGTTCTTACTTGTAGAGGTCAATACTTGATAAGATTTATGGGTATTAAATTATGGAATGATTTATCTCATTTAGCAAAACAAAATTTTTCCTCTTAAATATGTTATAAAAGATGTTTAAAAGATCATTTAAATGCTGCACTGCAATAATCTATTTTTTCTTTTTTATGTATTTCATGTAATTTGTAGCTATTAGTATTCATAGTCATTTAAATGTAGTTTTTTTTTTCTTTTAGTTCTATAAGTATGTTTTTGTTTCTTTTCATTGTTTAGGTGGAGGCTCTCAATAAGCCCTTAGGGTTTTTTGCCTCTCCCTGCACAGTATATGAAATGTATATATATTTTTTGTTTTATTTTTATTGTATCTATTTTACCTTTGAGCCAAAAAAAAAAGGAACTGTTAGAACTCTCCTGAGTATGTCCTCCTAGCCACATTCTCAGCAGCAGGTTTTTGAGGAGTCTTCTTGTTGCTTTACGGCGGATCGCAGAGTTATAAGTGCATTACCGCCACCGATCTCTCAAATGGACTGTAGATAGTGGTAGTGTAGTGAGATTATAGATAGTGTGTCAACGGTCCATTTGAGAGATAAGTGGCGGTAATGCACATAAGTCTGCGATCCGCCATAAAGCAAAAAGAAGAAGAAGACGCCTCACGCACCTGCTGCTGAGAATGAGCATAGGAGGACATGCTCAGGAGAGTTCTAACAGTTCAGACATTGAGTGAAGCAGAGGTAAAAAAAACTATATAAATACTGTCCAGTTTCTTGCACAGAACGATCATTTTGTGTCTTTTCACTAGGGGTGTGACGGTTAGTATATAACCGTGAGACCGGCGGTTATAGTTGAACACCGTCATTAGAACTCTATAACCGCCAAAACCGTGTTATTAAAATATTTTTTACAAACATTTTTTATCAAAAATTATTTTAATTTTTTAGATAGGATCATAAGATGCGCAATATATTGGGAGACATGGTTTTTACCACTTAATGAAGTTTTGTAAATCGTCAGACATGATATTTACCACTTCATAAAAATTTGCTTTGTAGAAAACCTTTCTTAAAAACGAATTTTGTTTTGTACAAATTTTATCGTAATTTTAATAAATGTTTCATCAACCAATTGCATGTATTTTAAAAAATAAAAAGCAAATAAAGCAGACAATGATAACCGTGACATGGAAGACTTGCATTTTAATATGGACAGTCATGGAATTTGCCAAAGCTAGCATAAAATAATCAAATAAAATCTCCATATGGACCAGTATCTGTAAATGTTAAGCCGCAAAAGTTGTTTAAAATATAAATCCGTGTTCTGCGCGTCTCTGTGTGAATTAATGAATGGCAGAGACATGCAGGTTTGTTTACTACATAGACTGAAATGCATGACGCTTGCATTAATTTCAGCATCTGAGCTTCAGAGTCCTCTCTCCATCAAGCGATCTGAACTTTTCAGCTCATCTCAATGGACACACAGCGCACCTGTATTTGACACTCTGTAAACTCTTTGTGAAGGCACACGACTCACCGTCGCTTTACTGATAGTGCTGTTTCTCACACATGCAAAGAGAGAGAGAGCGAGAGTCTCACCACGCTTAAACAACACGCTACATGTAAACTATTCTTTGTTGTCTTCTCCTGTCAAAATAATGGATTAAATTTAGAATTATTCATATTCATTTTCGAACAAGCAGAAGACATACCAGTTTCTCCGGTAGTGGGCGGAGCTAATGGGCAAATGGCAATGGCTTTTTTTTGTGGCTCGCATCAGCAAAGCATTGCATCGCCATAGACCCCAAAACAATCAGCGGATGGCGGGCGGGTGCGGCTTTGAAATTTGCTCAAAAAACGTTGGCGCGGATGATGAGTTTTGTGACAGATCTCCTTAATAAACGGAGGTCTGAAATCTCTGCCCCTTTACCGATCAGAGCGCGCGCTGACACAGAGTTAACCCGACTTGGACCCCCCCTGACGGTTATGTTATGAACCGTCACATTTGACTCACATCATAACCGTCATCACCAATTCTGAAACCAGCACACCCCTACTTCTAATTAGCAGAGTAGAATAATCATTGCTGATAGTAAGACATGCAATCATAAAAGAAAACCAAACTGGACTTGAGAACAGCTATATATTAAGGAAATGTATAAAAAAATTGGTTTGGGATAACCTCCAAACCAAATCTCATACCTTTTTAAAAGCTCATTATCATCAGATTTTTCGAAAATGTTTCTATTCCGAGGTAAATTGCTGGCAACAGCCATTTTAAGATAATAATATTTGGTCTTAGAGTCCTCTTCACTACTCCTAACGTTTCACAGATTCAGGAGCTAATTTTAATGCTAAAATGCTTTGTGAAATACTCTAACAAAAATTCAGGAGTCCTAAATATAGGACTGACACACTCATTATTTTAAGATTTTGTCCTAAATCGGTAAATTATAAGTTACTTTTAGCCTTAAGATGTTTTGTGAATACAGGCCCTAAAGCATTTGTCATGCTTTAATGGACTTGAACATCTCCACCACCTTCGGTCATTCAGGGAATAGCCTCAATGTTAACACTGGGCACCTAAGAACTTGTCAAGAAGTGATCCCCTTTCACCCCTCAACTTCCTTCTCTAATGGATCTATCCACTTCTATGCATTGGTTTTCATCTGGACCGTAAGAAGGCACCAATCAATGAGGTCAGCACTCCAGACTTCAGAGAAGCCGGTTAGGGGCGGCGAGGTGTTTATAGTCCTGTCTTTGAGTGACATGCAGAGCTGGCCGGGTGCAAAGAACATTTTCTGTCTGACTGGAACTATCCAGACTCACCAGGTGAGACTCTGTGTTGGGTTTTGTACTCCCGTCAGACCTCTCCTGTCAAAGACCTTTGGACATTACTTATGGTGTCACTGAGAGTCTGCCCAGTGACCCCATTTTCTTCATGCTTTGTTTAGGTCCACCTTTTAGTTGGAAATGTGAAGCACTGCTGATTGAACGTGAGCTTTGGGTGCTTCTGCTGAGTTGAGAGTCCTGACCCTATAGATGAAAAGTTGAATGTCTTGAACAGGCTTGCACGCTTTTAAAAATAAAGAAATTTCTGTACATAAAACACCTTAAATCATATATTTTCAAGAAATAACATTCAAGAGGTTTAAAATATTAACTAAATAGTCACTGACATGGTGGTGGGATGTTGTGGGTGATTGCCATGGTGTTACTGTGCAGTTATAACATATTGTAATTGGGTGATTGGTGGAGAACAAGCTGGCACATTGTTATTTGGCCATGTTTCACAATCCTTTTCCTGAAGGCACATAAAACCATACATTTTTGAATTATTAATGCCATTAGCCTTTTATTAGAAACTCCAGGCCTGAAATAGATGGGTCTAATGATGAGACATCACAAAATGTGTACTATTGGTCTGCCTCCAGGAACAGGGTTAGGAAACACTTCTCTATGGTGAAGTTTACTTTCTGGGCAAAGAAGAGGTCCCAAATGTTGTCCCAGGCACCGTAAGACTTAGCTACAACCATAGGTCCAATTCAGAAGTGTTTGTCATTGTGGTCACTATGTAAGAGTCAGGGCTTTATCTAGCAAGCAAAGTAATCCCTTAGTTGTAATCAGGGCAGATGAAAAGATTTGAGGGGGTCTTCTGAAACAAAGCAGGCATGATATTCCAGACCCTAAAATTGCTTACTGCAGCCCTGGTTGTAATTATACAAAAAAATATCACTAAGGGTTTTCTTAACTGAGGGTGTTTGTTGGAGTTGGCTGCAGGTCCATCTTCAGTATAAGTCTATGTTTTTTTGTTTTTTTTTTCTCTCCTTTGTCCGCTAGGTGAAAATCCTAATTCTGATCTCTTTGAAAAATATTATCCCAACTCTGCTCTATAAGCCACATGACTGAGATATCATTCATGCACCAAAGTTTAATACTCATGGTTGGGGATTTGTTTCAATCCCTAACACCAAGTTTGAGTAAAAGCAATTGAAATGTGTGCCTTAATAAACCCCATTAAAAAGGTTGCCGTAGTCATAAGCTAAAAGCCTTTTTTGTTTGAAAGGCAAAAGTCCAGCTTCTAACAGGTGACAAGTTTGGAGATTTAGCCCATATTTGTGCATGTAACCTTTAATGTTAATGAACAGGAGCTGGAGTTTCACTGGGTTTAGCTAGATTCAGGAGACATCACAGTGTACAAGCTGTCTTTATCAGACACATACAGTCTACATACTCTGAGAATGACAGCTGAAAGTCTTGCATGAAGTTTGTGCAGCTGCAGGTCATAATTACCGATTAAGGCTTTGCATTGGAGACAAATACTCTGTATAATCAGGAAGCAGATCTGCTTTTGAAGCAATCAATAATAGCTTGTAATTAACAAGGTAACTGGCCAGAAATGCCTAAGATTTTCTGAGTCCTTTGTTATTTGAGATTTTGGTCCTGTCTCTTGCATTCCTCTGTTCTCTGTTATTATTGTTTAGTTTGATGCATTTCCTATAGTCCATCATGCTAAAATAATAAGATGAAATACTCATTCCACTGCTTGTTTTAAAGAAACATTTACAAAAGATGAAAGTTGTACCAAGAATAAAAAATCAAGGGTGAAGCATTGAATGTTAAATGACATTTGAGTTGTAACATAGAGACCAATACAAGTTTCTTATGGAACTATTTAAATAATTCTGTACAGTACATTACTGTTTCAATTTCCATCCATTAAGTCTTACAGTCTGTAGATTGTCGCCTTAGAGACCAAGTATTTATTATATGGCACATAGCAATTTTATATGCCAAATCTTTTGTATGCTGCTCAGTTTGAGCTATGGAAGGCATATTGGATGTAAATTAAGTTGAAAAGTGATATTGGACAAGTACAGGGAAACAATAGTGTTTATTGGATGAAAAATGTGTTGTCTTTTTGGCTTTCTTAGTCTAAAGTGTGACTTTGCTTATAATATTGAACATGAAGTTATGAAACTCTGTTCATCAGAGAAGTAGGAATCGCTTATGTTGATTTGACCTATTCAAATTTAACCTTAACTGCCATTTATCTACCTGAATTTGACTATTATCCCTACTGCGCAATCACTACATTTGTGTCTTCATTATCTACCTTCAAGCTACTATACAGCAATAATGAACATTCTAGTTCTTCCCAGGTAGTTCCTCCAATATCTGGGTATATAGATCTTATCTTGCACTCATTTCCAATTACAGTTGTTCAAATTAAAGTGTCTCCATGGTGCTTGTTTCCTTGACAACATAGCTGTTGACACTAGCTCCGCCTGAGAAGAACAACATAAAATCATACTTTTCTCATTTATTCTTAGTTAATTCACTTCGTCACATGGCTCGTTTTTAAAGTCCATAGAAGACATGTTAATTAAGTTTGAGGCTTGGTCAGAATTCAGATAAAAGAGAATCTGTGAGCTGATATCAGTTCAGTCAAATACTTTATACATTTTCATGATCAGTTAACTAACATAGTAATAGAGACTGAGGAAATAACCCACAAACAAACAAGGACTAGATCAACCAAAATTATAAAATCTTCCATCAAACATGGGAGATTCTTTCGTGGAACACAGAAGACGTTTTGAACAACATTCCTGATTCTCATTTCTTCAATAATCATAATGTATCCCTTTGTGTTCCATGGAATCAATTTTGGAACAGCATGTAAATAATGACAGTTTAATTTTATCTAAAGCAAAGCCATAGTTAGCACATTGGTCTACAAAACAAAACCTAAAAAGAACTCGCTTTTGGGAATTGATTGAGCAGGCAAGGGTGTGAATTATATATAAAGTTTTCAGATTTGAATCTTGGAATTCTGTCACGTTGTGGAGCAAGAAGAAATGGAGCCACAGAGAACGCTGTGCATTTCTGACAAGCTACATAGTTGTTGTTTCTTCATGTAATTGATTTCCACCGCCATTTGTTTTGATTTTTCAAGCGAGGCAAAAGCCGAGATGATAGATGAACTTCTGCGAAACCCTCCAACCACAATCCTTCATCTCTAGCTCTCTCCAGTCCTCCTCTGTGTTGAAATGTTTTCAGTGCTCTTTGATGTCTGACTGTGTGCTTCATTATTACAGTATTAGTTAGAATATCTTGTATTATCGTGGCAAAGGTGGGACTGTTATTATAATTATTCTGCATGTAAACTACACTGCAGATGAAAAAAGAAACATTATTAGCATTAGACTAAGTATACCTACATAAACGCTGGAGGGGTTATTACTGCAAACTATGTTCTTGTACACACACACACACACACACAAAAAAACTTCATGAATATTTCAGTCAATAACCTATTCATAAGCACAAACCTCTGTCATATACGGTTTTTCTTACACCTAAGCATCAGCTCTGATCTAAAATTTGATCATGTGGTTTATGACTGTCATTTTATGTGACAGCTGAGTTGATCAAACTGAATATAGATCACTGAATAGACTGAACAGATAAACTGTTCCATCAGCTTTGAGGCTAATATGCAGCTTCCTTAAAAGTCTTACAAATTCCACCTACTTCTGACTAGCCTTAGCAAGCAAATCATATTCATGGTTATAATATAAACTAATAGCTACTGACTATTTAAAGCAAGGAGTGAAATGTCCTCCCAAAGAAAACTGCCTTCAAGCAAATTCATGATGGCTTTAACCTCTATGACCCCTGTTGCGGTTTATAGAGTGCAACAGGTGGGTTCCAGAAGTAAAAACTCCATGAATTTTCTCCATAGCAAAATAAATCTTTAACAATAACTGATAAACCTTTAAAGACAGACCTGTCGTGAACTCAGGTGGTTAATCAGTGGTGTATGTTTTTGTTGAAGCCATTTATTATCATTAATTGAATTGAATTCAGTTTAATTGATAAATATTTAAAAGCTAAATTTATGGTGAAAAAAATAAAATAAAATAAAAAATAAACCCATAAGGCTGTAGATAATATTCATCCAATCTGGGTTGCAACAAGAGCTCCACCCAATTCATGAAGCACCCTGAATTTCGTAATAGTCAGTCTCCTTGCACTTCCAAAATGCTTAAATATCGGTGCATACATAGTATGCTATAATAAGAAAAGGTACGTTTTTATGCAGTTTTACATTTTATCTCTTCAAATAATGGATGTCATAAAGTGTAAATTAACAGTGATAAATTACGCAGCCTCTTTAAATGCAATTTATGTAAATGTTTGTTTTAGTTTGTTTTATTGCATACAAAATGTAATTGCATATGTGTTGCTGCCATGATGATGGGCAATTTCAGAAATCTCGGTTTTTCTAAATCTATTTTTTTTTTCTTGGCATGCATGTTAACAAATGAGTGCATTCACAGCAGGAGCAGCACCAAGTCATTTTTTTTCTGAGCTGCTCACAAACAATTATAGTGGAGAGCACACTTTTGATGGATGAAACAAATTTGATTCATACAAAAAGTGATAAAAAAATGCACTGAATAAGCATGTCCAGTGTGTTTTAACAAGAATTGGAATGTGTCAGAAAATAAATGAAAGAATGAAAGCTATGTATAGAAGATTTACCCATTTAAACTTGTTTTCAATTATTCAGTTTGGGTGAAAGTGTTGTGTATTTGTTAAAAAAATTAAACGGCGCATACTATGTTGTTGAAGTATGATTGAAATAACATCTGAAATGATCAGAGCTGTTTTTGCTGTTTACTACATGCGAATACCCATGCTAACAAACTTTCAAGACTTCAAAACTTGTACGTTTATAACTGACCAACTTCTAAAAAGTTAATAGTTGTCTTTGTAAAGAAATATGTAGCTGTGGAGCCGCTGCTCTGATGCTGTAAAACGCATCAAGTGTGAAAACTCTCACGAGTCTGCAGCTGCAGTGATGATGTAGTTACGCTGACGTGAAGCTAACACGAAGCTCAAGCTTGCTAGCTTACACCTAGTTGCTTTATTGGAGTAGTGAAAAAATATTATTCTTGTAAATAATTTCCAGCATTTCAGTAATACAAGATAACCTATTCATAAGCACAAACCTCTGTCATATACGGTTTTTCTTACACCTAAGCATCAGCTCTGATCTAAAATTTGATCATGTGGTTTATGACTGTCATTTTATGTGACAGCTGAGTTGATCAAACTGAATATAGATCACTGAATAGACTGAACAGATAAACTGTTCCATCAGCTTTGAGGCTAATATGCAGCTTCCTTAAAAGTCTTACAAATTCCACCTACTTCTGACTAGCCTTAGCAAGCAAATCATATTCATGGTTATAATATAAACTAATAGCTACTGACTATTTAAAGCAAGGAGTGAAATGTCCTCCCAAAGAAAACTGCCTTCAAGCAAATTCATGATGGCTTTAACCTCTATGACCCCTGTTGCGGTTTATAGAGTGCAACAGGTGGGTTCCAGAAGTAAAAACTCCATGAATTTTCTCCATAGCAAAATAAATCTTTAACAATAACTGATAAACCTTTAAAGACAGACCTGTCGTGAACTCAGGTGGTTAATCAGTGGTGTATGTTTTTGTTGAAGCCATTTATTATCATTAATTGAATTGAATTCAGTTTAATTGATAAATATTTAAAAGCTAAATTTATGGTGAAAAAAATAAAATAAAATAAAAAATAAACCCATAAGGCTGTAGATAATATTCATCCAATCTGGGTTGCAACAAGAGCTCCACCCAATTCATGAAGCACCCTGAATTTCGTAATAGTCAGTCTCCTTGCACTTCCAAAATGCTTAAATATCGGTGCATACATAGTATGCTATAATAAGAAAAGGTACGTTTTTATGCAGTTTTACATTTTATCTCTTCAAATAATGGATGTCATAAAGTGTAAATTAACAGTGATAAATTACGCAGCCTCTTTAAATGCAATTTATGTAAATGTTTGTTTTAGTTTGTTTTATTGCATACAAAATGTAATTGCATATGTGTTGCTGCCATGATGATGGGCAATTTCAGAAATCTCGGTTTTTCTAAATCTATTTTTTTTTTCTTGGCATGCATGTTAACAAATGAGTGCATTCACAGCAGGAGCAGCACCAAGTCATTTTTTTTCTGAGCTGCTCACAAACAATTATAGTGGAGAGCACACTTTTGATGGATGAAACAAATTTGATTCATACAAAAAGTGATAAAAAAATGCACTGAATAAGCATGTCCAGTGTGTTTTAACAAGAATTGGAATGTGTCAGAAAATAAATGAAAGAATGAAAGCTATGTATAGAAGATTTACCCATTTAAACTTGTTTTCAATTATTCAGTTTGGGTGAAAGTGTTGTGTATTTGTTAAAAAAATTAAACGGCGCATACTATGTTGTTGAAGTATGATTGAAATAACATCTGAAATGATCAGAGCTGTTTTTGCTGTTTACTACATGCGAATACCCATGCTAACAAACTTTCAAGACTTCAAAACTTGTACGTTTATAACTGACCAACTTCTAAAAAGTTAATAGTTGTCTTTGTAAAGAAATATGTAGCTGTGGAGCCGCTGCTCTGATGCTGTAAAACGCATCAAGTGTGAAAACTCTCACGAGTCTGCAGCTGCAGTGATGATGTAGTTACGCTGACGTGAAGCTAACACGAAGCTCAAGCTTGCTAGCTTACACCTAGTTGCTTTATTGGAGTAGTGAAAAAATATTATTCTTGTAAATAATTTCCAGCATTTCAGTAATAAAAAATGTCCATATTTAAAATGCATATACTTTATGAAGTTTAATCATATGGTGCTTGGCAGTGTTCAAAAAGAATTTGCCAGATGTCTTTTCGATTGATCCCTACTTGATTACTGACTTTACATGTTTATGACATGACTTAAACTATACATGCACTTTGCACAAAGCTGGTCAGCAGACCAACCTCATGTTTAGTTGTCTATCCTTTCAAAACTGTACATTTTAGCTTATCCATGCATTACTGTAAACACATTTTTAGCTTGTCCTTACAAACTGAGGGATGAGTCGAAATTATTGTCTGTGGCAATCGACAGCAAGTCACAAATGCTGTCAATAGAGCTTAACTTGCACTGAACCCAGTACATCCTTTTAAATTTCATTGACCGGCTTAAGAATAAGGCTTCGGCTTTAAAGGCACAGTGGATGGCTTGAAGAGGATAAAACATAGGTTAATACCCAATAATTAGTGGCTCAGAAAGTGCTTTGCCGTGTCAGATATTTCATATCAGTCAATGGTGTATCAAACCATCACCCATGCATTTCACCACCATTATCAGTGTGATTTCTGTTTTACCTACTGCATTTTCACAGCAAGCAGACTAATTTCAATGAAGCTCATCCGGTTGGTACGCACCTCTGTTTCTCTCTTTTCACATTCATATCTTTTTCATGAGAGCTTTATTAGGAGCTGTTCGAGGGTAGAGGGGCTTTGGTTTAATTATCAGACCAATGCCAGCTGCGCTCGTGCGGTGTTGTCTGGGATAAAAGACTGCTTAGCAGAGCTGGCTATGAATCAGTGGCTAATAAAAATGTTTGTTAAGTCTGTCTCTGAAATAGAGGCTGTGTTAATGCGGGTATCCTTAGGGGTTTCTTTAGCAGAATGTCAGAAACATAAATGCGCTCCAGAAATGAGAGAGAATTCCCTCTTATACCAAAGAATTGCGAGATCAAGCTAGCAGACTGCTAAAAAACACTGGTTATGCTCATGCATAAACATGCTGACGTAACACTTTGTTGTACTCAGTGTTTACTTGTCGACAAAAATAAACATTAAAGAGGCGTAGTGTTAAGTGGGACATGTTCCTGGATCTATGTGCTTTGTTTTTGCTAGAGAGACAGCTTTGTGTCACCACTTGAAAGCTGAAGTGTGGCTGAATTTAGGCGAAACTACTGTCACTAAATAGAAGTGTAAAAAGATTTCCCCACAAATTCTTGCTGATATAACAAATAAAAAGAGAAGAAACTATTTTAACATCCTAACCGCAAAAAAATAAATAAGTGAATCTGACTAAAATTGCATTCATATTGTTTCTGGCCTTGAATAGGGAATCTGATCTCATCTTGTCACATTTTTCTGATCTAAACTGACTACATGAGATATGACTGTGGAATGCAAAGAGAATCGGGTTATACGGAGCCCGACACATGACATGCAACAAAAAATAAATAAATTGTGTGCACGATTTACTAATTCGTTCCCTCAATTTACTAAAATGTGCACACAATTACTATTGCGTTCCCTCGATTTACTATTGCGTTCACTCAATTTGCTAAATTGTGCGCACGATTTAGCAAATCGAGGGAACGAATTAGTAAATTGTGCGCACAATTTCTAAATCGAGTGAGAGCAATAGTAAATCGAGGGAACACAATAGTAATCGTGCACACGTTTTAGTACATTGAAGGAACGAATTAGTAATTTGTTCACATGATTTAGCCTTGTATTTTTTCCTGCGTGTCATGTGCGGGGCTCTGTAGGGTTACCTGAATTTGTTTTGAATTAATTTTGTGTAGATTTTTCAAAAGGTGTGCTATATTGTATGCACTAGTTTCATTAACTGAATACACAGGGTAATAAAGATGCCATTTGTTGTCATTGATACTTGATGCAAACAGTATCTACCACTATTTACACTTCATCTACTCCGTATAAATAGATGTTGCCAAATTTTAAAGCTGTAGTGTGCATGTACTTTATTAATGCTTTTATAAATGCCATTAAACTACATTTCAAGACAACATGAAGAAAGAGCATTTAGCACCAGGTTCAGAATTTTTTCCCACTGGAATTGATTTAAATTTTAAAAGCACATGAAAGTCTGAAGAAGTGTGAGCAGGTATAAATGTAATGCCATGCTGATGAGTGGGGCAGGGACATGAGCAATGGGAACGGAGCAAATGTTCACCAGTTTCTGCCTCCTCCTTCCCAAACTATGAACTTTGTTTTATTGGTGCTGGAACCCGGGAGGAATTCCTTGCCGCTGCGGTGGATCTGCGGTGCCATAGAGCATGGAGGAGCAGTCTGCTGCCATGGACGTTCGAAACGATGGGCTGGAGAGAGTTGGAGAAACTGGAGAGCTGGAGAGAGGTGGACGAACTCGCGGTCGGCTGCTAGAGATGTGGAGGGACGACTGCCGGCTGCCCAAAACTGGATGAGTGTTGAGCCAGCTACCCACTGAGAACAATCCAGCGCCGCCGCCAGGAATCGTGGAAGAGAGTACTCAGCTGATGGAAGGCCGTGCGGCAGTATATCTGAGAACCGGAACGTTTTATTTTATTATTTCTCTCCTCTCTCATCTCTGTCTCTCCTCATTCTTCCATCTCCCTTCCTTCACCTCATCTGTCTGTCCTTACTCACAGGGGGGTGGAGGTGTGGGGATAGAGTGCAGTCTCGGGAGTACCCCCCTCCCCTGGCCTGCGAGGGGCGATGGGGGTATGTGACGAGTGGGGTGGGGCTGAGAGTCATGAGAACAAAGCAAATGTTTGCTGGTTCCCGTCACCTCCTTCCTGAACTATGAACTTTGTTACAGCCACAATCAACACTTTTCATTCATTTTCACATTTGAGTTTAATGGCAACAGACATGATAGATTTAGTTTAATCCACAGGACACATTGGTCAAGAGTCCCCTCTGATTTAATGCTTCATTTAGCCACATGTATCCTAAACATAGTCCATCTCAGCTCTGTAAGTTGCTTTGCACTAGAAGTTGAGCGATATATTGGTTTTGCCAATTAATCGGTACCGATAGTTGATTGCCGGAACTATCGGTTATGGGCAAAAAGCCATGCCGATAGTTTTTTTTTCTAGGTTGCGTCCATTTCTGTAGTGACTGAAGCACCGCTGTTATTAGACAGTACATTAGCGAGAGCGGCCTCTATAGGCGGAATCACTGACCCAACGTGTTTCGATACGTGACACTTGCAAGCTGCACAGAGCGGGACACTTCAAATGAGGATTTAAAACAGACAGCGAAATGTCGAGACTGAGAGGACACAAACATTAGCAGCACCTCAATTCGGTTAATCACGATGTGACCAAAAGTCAAGTCTGACCCATATGTTCAGTCACAGTTGTTACCATCAGTTTGTGTTGATTTATATCCAAGTGTCCGCTTTAAGGCATTTGTTAGATAGCAAAGTTGCAGATTTAAAGCTGTGACGAGAAATTAAACTGATATGTTTATTCAGCCACAGACCGCCACTCATAGTTTTCCATTAAATTACATTATATGTGTCCCAAATCGTGGATAATGTAGATAAAGACTTGACCCTTGGGTGAAAAATTGTGTAATGTGTATTTTTTTTTTTTTTTTTGTGAAACTATTTTTGTATTTCTGCATTTTTGTATTTCTGTGTCTCCAATAAAGTCTGTGTGCTTCATATAGAGAGCTATAATATAGATCTTTTTTACAAAACAAAAAAACGTAAAATTCATCTTTGCCACTTTTCGATCATTCTTGAAGTGAACTTTTGCCTGTTTGGTGATTAAATAAACAGTTTTAGGCTGCTGCTTGAACTGAACATGTAGTCCAACCCATTGCTATCGGTAAAATCCACTATCGGTCAACCATTACTTTGCACTATATATGCACTCACATACAGTACAGAAGCTGTGTTCATATACATCATGTAAAATGTTGCAGAAAACTGAATTGAGGGACTTCACAAATTATATTAGAATCCATCTATTTTGATAATTGATTTATAGTTTCATTTCAGGTTATTGTAAATAATAATTTAAATGTAATGGTAGAGATTAGTTACACAAAAACTGGATAATTACAATGAAAAAAGAAATAAAACTAATTTCGTTCTGTAGAATTACTTTCTTCACAAAGTCGGATATATCTTGATGGAAATAAATGAATTGCACACCTCTGTTATTTGTTTATATATCAAGTAGTCACGCATGGGACACAAATTAGAAATAACTGCTGTCTGTCGGTCTTCAGAAGTAATGAATTAGTATTGCTCCTAAATTGTGTGCTACATTAACCATTTCTTTTATGATCCCTTAGACACATCTCTTTCATATTGGCAATTTTTTTGTGGATAGTAGAGACTCAATAATCCACACAGTAAGATTAACCAACTAACCACTGAGCCTTAAAAATGCCCTTGAACGGGGCTAGGCAGGTGGCAGCCCATACAAACACAATAAATTAATCTAGTCACTTAACAAATAAGGAGCCCAGCCAATAATGTCTTGCCAGAGGCTTATGTCACCACTTTATAGGAACTTGTTTAATTTGTCTTTTTGCTCAGGAGCAGAAACAAAGGACAATGCAATGAAAGAGCTCAGCTTGCCAGCATCAATTTATTTTTTTCCTTTTTTATTTTTTTGTGTAACTTCCCACTACTGAAAGCTACAAGTTTGTAGTGTCTGCAATATCACATTGCTTGACTCTCTTGTTGACAACTTGGCATGTGCAGTGAAATTCTTTATAATATAAGAAATCATATCAGAATGATGAAGATATTACAATATGGCTGCATATTCAGTTCAGAAACTTTTCTGCTCACCATGAACAGCTATTTTAATTACATTGGCACACTGTGGACAAAACAAAAGTCACAATAAAAGTATTATTAGCACTCTTTTTTGGCATCAGTAAGATTTTTGTTATATTAAACATGTATATTACAGTGGCCAGAACACTTCAGTTTTAAGTGTTATATTATCCTTAAGAAATAATTCAAATATGCAAATATTAGAATTCTTCTCATTTTTATTTTTATTACTTTTAGAATTCTTAAATTACTAATTCTTCTTCAAATTCAAAAACAACTGCTTAATGAACTCTGGAAAGTTTGGAAGTGTTTGTTCACAAGATTTTGCAAGTTGAAAAAGTTTTTTTTTTTTTTTTTTCATTATTTATTCATTCATTCATTTATGTAATGCAATACATTGTAATGTAATACATCCTTGCTGAAGATTTAAGGTTTCAAACTTTTTTTTTTTTTCAAACAATGTTTCTGTCTGTGTATGCTGCAGAGGTGGGTAGTAGCGAGTTACATTTACTTTGCTACATTTACTTGAGTATATTTTTTGGGTAACCAATACCTTTGGAGTGTATTTAAAGATGGGTACTTTTATTCTTACTTAAGTATTTTTTTCCAGGAAAACTATGTACTTCATTATTGAGGGCGACACTCCTCTCATTACTAAATGCTTCACTTTATTCCAAACACGCCGTCTACTTTTCTCTTGGTGATAAGCGATGCCCATTCACGAATGATTCGTTCAGTTCCCTGCCGCATGCACTGAATTGTGTGGAGCAATTCTCACTCAGAGTTGTAACAGAACAGAACATCAAGAGCGTTGAAGACGTGGCTTTGGATCTACACTCAATTAAAAAGCGAATCTGCTAAGGCTATTGTTTTCTAGCGAGAAAAGATCTTTATTAGATTAACACTGCGTGTGCTGTATATGGTTCAACAGGTACAGATAGGCTACTTTTGATTACAGTACAAGAAACCACAATGACATTACCAATTTGTTATACATTAAATACAATGTATACTTTTTACATCAACTAATTGTGTTAGCTCTCCTTTGCCTAGACATAATTAATATTGATATTTCCATAATATGTACGCTTGCAAAAATATACATTTGTTTACATTTTGCAGAACAGACAGAAGATGTTCTGTCAATGCACATTTGGTTCATTATGTTCGGTTAACTTAGCCATCATGTGAGGAGTTTTCACTCTCACTTTCTGCATGTCAGAGGTTATTTATACATTTATAAAGACATAATATACTTTAAAATATAATTTAATTCATTGATGCAAATCAGAATTTTCAGAGTCAAATGATCTTTCAGAAATCACTCTAATATATTGATTAATTACCAGTGCTGGGAACCATTTTGCTGCTTAATATTTTTTTGGAACCCGTGACATTTTGTTTAGGATTCTTTGATGAATAGAAAGCTAAAAAGAACATTATTGATAGTAAATCAACAGTAACTAACTACTTTTTAATTTATTTTTTTCTCTTACTCAAGTAGCTATTCAGGCTATTTATTTTAGTTTTACTTGAGTAAATATTTCTGTCAGTACTTTTACTTGAGTACAGTTTTTGGGTACTCTACCCACATCTGTTATGCTGTTACTGTAATGTCTCTTGGTTCTTTGTCAGATCTCACCATAGGTTTATAATCACGGTTACATTGTAAGGATATCCAGCTCTGCCTGAAATTCAGTGTGCATTTGTTCAGACTCAGATTCAGAAAGTATTTCCCCTCCTCCAAAAGCAATCTATTAGTGCTTAAATCATTTGACTCTAGTCAGAGCATCTATTGATTTGAATTATACCCCCACAGGGAACCCTTTGTACAACCTGAGGGCTTTTGTTCAAGTCAGGCTTCCGCTTTAGTATCAGTTAAGAGACAATGTAATGTTTACTGACACCAGTGCTCGAGTGGTAATGATCGCCTTTGGTGCTTTCCACCGTGTTTGTCTCAATGATGGCTGCCAGTGAACTCCAATCAATAAAGCAGCCTGAGAAGCCCTTCATGGCATGTTTCCTTCCTAGATTCACCGGAGCGGTTCACCCGGCACCTCAAGGGCTGTTCTCCTCTCAGCCATCTCCAGTCACACTCACTCAGGCTCTCCCATTTGTCTCTTCCTTGCTGAAAACTCTGCTTAAACCATCCTACGGTGGTTTTCCAGACTTAGTTGCGCTGGTCTAATGGTTTTAGAGAGCCAAAGACCACCTTGGGAGAACAGCAAACAAGTTTAACACTAGCAACTCAGAATGATTTAAGTTCTTTTTTTGTAGCAGGAATTTCACTCCTTCATCCAAGTCATTATGCAAGTCTCACAAACATACACATTTCAAAGCATTTCATTATGAAATGAGGCAAGAGGACTAAATGATTGAAGTTCTAAGTACTTATCTATTACAACACACAAACCACAAGCCCAGAAGCCCACCCACATCACACATCCTCAAGGGCTGTTTGTGCTTCCAGAAGAATATTATTCCACTATTTAATCATTTTAACTCAACAGTCATATTCTTTTCGTTTCTTGATTACTCAGTGCGAGAAAAGTGATTTGCATAAACTACTGCACCATTTTGTTACTGTCATTCTCATTAAACATAATTACATCTGAAGATGTGATGATAAAGTCAGAGATAATGATAATAAAAAGATGAAAATGTGCTCTAAAGAAACAATTTTAATGCAACTTTATTTCATTTTCACATGAAATATTAGATCTGACCATTATTAGATTGTGACTTTGGAAATTAAAGCCACGTAACATTAAGCATATAGCCTACACTCTGTTCAAATGAAATCATTGTATCTGTTATTGAATGCATTGTATAGAAAAGAGCATGCATGATTGGCAGCCTGTATGATTTGTTCACAGTATGCCATTCAGTGATGAGCAGAGGGTGAGACATCCATTATGAATTCCTTTCAGGGGTAAAACGGGGCATTTCTAGGATATTCGGTAGGCTGTCTGAAAGTCCCCCTCCCCCATCAAGCCCTCCCTCTTCCATTTCCTGCTAATGAGGTTTATTAAATTACAAATGTTCATCACACGTTTTAACAAAAGATTAAATTGGCAGAGCTCTATGGGGAATATGTATTTATAATGCAAGTGCAATTAGCAAAAGTAAGGCAGCAGTCTGAAGAACCCAAGCAAGTCTTGTGGCACAGTGCTGTGTAATTCAATACGACGAGTTTGCAGACAGAGATATGGCTAATGTCTAAATATGGCTAATTATGCAGTTGCTGAATCCAGTCCATAAAGAAGACCCGGTGACCTGACTTGACCCGACTGGTACTGTTGAATTTCGAATCTGAACCGAACCTGAAGTTGAAAACACTTGGAAACAGCTAGCTAAGCTAAGACTAAAGGAATAGCTCACCCAAAAATAAAAAAAAAATTGATGTTTATCTGCTTACCCCCAGGGCATCCAAAATGTAGGTGACTTTGTTTCTGCAGTAGTACACAAACTGAGATTTTTAACACAAACTGTTTAAGTCTGTTTGTCTTATAATTGATGTGAATGGGAATCACAGCTAAAAAAAAAAAAAAAAAAAAAAAAAAAAAAAAAAAAACTACAAACATAAACAAAACCAAATGAAAACCTGCGGCTCATGATGATGCATTGATGTGAAAAAGGCTGTTTGTATGCATATTACCAAAGTTGTATTAGTTTAGTCTAATTATCGCTAATTAATAGGTTGATAATAATAATAATAATAATAATAATAATAATAATAATTCCATATGAAGTGGCGAAATGACACAGTCTGTGACTGACAAATTGTTAACTGGTCTATGTGGTAGTAGTACACTGGACAGGAGATCCATATGCTCACCTAACATTCATCAACATCAAACATAGCTTATCATTTGAAATATGTAGTAGCAACTTTACATGGAAATCTAATGTTAAGGTAATCTAGTGAAAGCCCTAGTGTACCAATAAGTTATTAAAATGTTAATGCAGTGTACTTGCTGTTTTTTCCTAACACATTCATAATTATTATATTTGCCGGTGTGCTGTGGCAAGCCTTTTTGCATGCGCTTGAGCTATGTAGGCAACTAAAGGCTCATTATATGATTTATATGGTTTATTAATAAAAGTGGGACCAATAAATGACTAATGCTTAAAATTATTGACTGCTAGTCAACCAGAAAAATATTTAAAGGCAGCCCTAATGCATATTGACTAATTGTTTATGAGAAGCATACATATAAGAGACTTACAATTACAGTAGCTGAATATATAGCCAACTTGTTTAATTAATGACACTTAGCCTGCATTTTAAAATTGTTAGCAATTAACAATTTTATTTTAAAACCTTTATTTGAATATGGCAACCAAATATTGCGGTTTACAATATTTATATGAATAAATCTCTGACCGAGACTATCAGCCAATCACTGTGTGCATAGTAAGTATGCTGACATCATCCCGCCCTTACTCTTAGCCTTGCATTACATTATTAATTTAGCTGACAGTTTTATCTAAAGCAACTTACAATTTCTGCATATGTCAGAGGTCACATGCCTCTGGATCAACTAGGAGTTAAGTGTCTTGCGCAGGGACACATTAGGGTCTCACAGTGGATTCGAACCCGGGTCTCTCACACCAAAGGTATGTGCCTTACCCACTGCGACATCAACACCCCTAGTCATCGCTCCCGGTAAGAAACAACCAATCAGAGCTGCGGTCCATAACTTTGTTTGGGTTCAAAATGTAGAAAAATGTATATAATAAGTGAGTACACCATGAATCCATTTTCCAAACCATGTTTTTAGCTTGTCCTGAATCACTAGGGTGCACCTATAATAAGTGTTTATATTCGGACTATTTTAGATTGATTCGGGGGTACCGCGGCGGAGTAACCCAGTACCTTTGTGATTCATCATAGACATAAACAGAGAGAAGTAGTTCCGGCTACGATGTTCTTCCGCAAGACGCAAGCAGTTCTGTTTATTAACCGCTAGAGCGACAAAAGTTCCCTACTGCAGCTTTAAGTCTTAGTTTAAGCCTTCTGTCTATTCCTTAGTAAAAGTTTGTTTCAGCAGCTTTGTGAATAGTTTTAAGAGAAAAACTCTTAGCTAAAAACTTTTACTGCTATTTAGGAGAACACTTAGTGTTAAGATAAAACTGTTTTGTGAATATGGGCCTAGATGAATATTTCAGTGTAATGACTTTGTGATGGGCAGGTGAGAGTGCAACTGAAACCGATCTGAAAATGTACTACATGCCCTGGAGGTCAAGTTGTGGGTTCATTACAAAAGGTCAAGAGTGGACCATGGGTAAAGAGTTGAATGTTGCTAATATATATTAATGTAGCAGGTAATTAAAGAACATGACATGAGCTGGTGGGCGCAGGGAATAAGTATGGGGGAGCGTTGTTGCTAGCCTAAAGTTTGAAAGCATGTTATGAAGGTATGAAAATCCAAGGACTTACAGAGGTGAAGGCATGGCTATCAAACATAATTCATAGTCTTGTCTAATTTGTTCTAGAGTGATAAAAAGCCTTTGATTGTGCGGTGCGGAGATTAGAGAGCTCAAAGACGCAGAGCTAACTGAGCTAGAACAGTACAATTCTGCATATCTTATAACTTCCTTCTGAAAAGCCTCTTCTTCCGAAGATTAATTTTGCATGATTATATAAACCTGAACACACAGATTTGAGACCAATAAGCAGAGAACGTTTAAAAGTAGCCCAAAGGGTGATCACATTGGTTTTAAAAGCCTAAACCTAAGCCTCATCACTATTCTATATGAGGCTAACGTTGTACACATGCACTAGCTGCCTAGTCTCGTTGAATTCATATCATCAGTGTAGCATTGCAGGACAGCTGTGGATAGACAGGTGGAAATGGGGTGAGTGTGTGGTTGAGACGCTCCAATACACCCACCTGAGAGCTGTGAGGGGATAGAGAGAGAGAGGCAGCATCCACAACCGCTTCATTACCTGCTTTTATATAGTCTATGTCAGAATGACCCAGCTAACATGAGGAGTGCTTGAAATGAAAGTTCAGGTGGAAACAAGTTATGAATTTAACATTTAGCAGATCCTATTTATCATAAGTGTACTAGATGTTGGAACAAGTGCATCTGGATGGCTACCTACAACTAAAGCCCAAAGTATACTTCAGTTTTGATTTGAATACTTCGCATAGGAGTACAGCCCATTGCACAGCCTTATAATGTAGACTCCATTGGATAGCATGTGCAAATACAGACACTTGGCAAATGCACTTTTTTTTCTTTGTTCAATGTCTGCGCTTTCTCTCCAAAAGTCACGATTGATAAAAATGTGTTCATGCACATTTAAAGTAAAGTATATCTAATAGTATATATAAAGTATATATAAAGTATAAATATATCCCCCACATAAGTAACTAATTAGTTGGTTGCTTAGCGGCTAAAAAAAAAAAATCATTTAGTCTAGCCTAGTCATTCATAATAAATACATCCTGTATGAGTACGCATTTAATGTAGTAGATTACTCCTATTTAGGGTTAAACCTTCAACTTTTCACTTAACTTTTTTCCCTGGACATTTTAATAACAACCAATATTGTACCAGCAGCAAAACTCAAGGACAAGGTGGACAGAAGAAACAGAGAAAGGAGAGAGAGAAACAGAAAGTGCTGCAGCCCATCTCAGGACCCCCATTACGTGTGTGATGGTGTGAGCACTAACTCTCCACAGCTCAGATAACAGCCTGTGAATTCCTGATGACTGATGCTTCCCCACCTGCCACTTCACATGCAGCTGTGGCGAAAATGTGTCAAGCTTATCAGAGAGACGAGCGGAGAGGGCAGTGGACACTGTAACGGCTCAGCAGTCACTGCCAAGACAATATAGGGAGACAGACCCTCTAATGTGAGGCAGATGTCTGGTTCAATTACCTGAGGAAAAAAAAAGTATAATAATAATAATAATAATAATAATAATAATAAATATAATAAATAATAGTAATAAAACATTTTAATAAATACTAATAATAAAGATATATATATCCTTAGTCTTGTGTAGCCAAACTTTTGACAATCAGAATAAAGTATGGTCCACGTCACAGCTTATTTTGTTCAATATCACCCACTTTAGATTTAATTCGACAGGTAAATTAGATTAATTCAACAGGTATATAAGGTGATAAATCACACTTTATTTAGGATGTTTAAGGGTGGATTTTATTTGAATTAACAGAATACAAAAAGATCTGAAATGTCAGAATGAGTCCTTCCCAATAATAAGTATTTTTGTTAAGAAGGAACAACTTCTATTTAGTATTGCTTCATTATCATCTAATTTACTTGCAGTTAGTGACTCAAACATGCAGACCGGCAGAAACCTGTACACCTTACCTCTTAGATGTTGCATAATGCTAGCCAGTTAGACTAGAACTGAACATTTTTAGCCAGCTTGTGCAATTTGTCTGCATTCCAATGAGATGTGGCCATTTTCTTGTCAGAATGTCAATCAATCAAAAGTAGTATTTCTGTGAACCATGCTAAATTCAGTACAAAAGGGCAATCTTCTCATTTTCTGCTCATGCTAATTTCCTACTGATAAAAATGTTGTTTATTGCATTTGATTATATTGTCAAATTAAATTTGTTGAAATTGGTCTTCAAATGAAATTGATGTGTTTACTCCCAAATGCACCCCAGCACATTTATAGTTCTGCTTAATGCATCCTGCCTAATGTTGCAGACTCATTACTAAGGACAAACCCCTTCCAAGACTATCAAACTGAGGTTCGTCACACACCCGTAGTAAGTACATGCCTGAAGACAGCACCCATTGCAGTGTGGGCTAATTAGAAAGCTTGCTTTAATGGGGTTAGTACAGCTGCCACTATGATGAAGTTACCCATGGTGCTCAGTACAGTAGTTTAATGGGCTCTGACTGGGGAACTGCTGGCGGATTAAAGCTTTGTGTGGCACTAGAGAAGGACTGTGTTCTCGAGGGCTGCACTCTATATGTTAATCATAATAAGATTGTCAAGGATTGTCTCGCATTCAAGGAGATACAGGATGCAAAGCTTAATGAATGCATTAAATGAATGGTTTGCATTTTGACTTTTCAAAATAACTGTTTGGTTTTTGGCGATGACTTTTCTCATTGGCAAATCAAGGAAGCTGAACAGTATGTGGTAGTGTACTGGCCCAAGTCAAAAGAGCTCAATGCCCAGTTGCTATTATTATTATTTTTTTTTTTTTAAATGGCTATTTGCATATACGGTAAGTCTATAGCATTTTTTTTTTCAACGGTTTAAGATTTTCCTGAAAAATCTGAGCCTGATACCTTAAAAAAACCTTAAAATGAACGGTTCCCAAAATTACCATTATTTATTATTGAGAAGAACATTTTAATAATTTAAATAAGCTCTTTATACTATAAAGAGCCTTAAAGTTTCCATGGATGTTAAAGGTTCCATCAATGCAAATAAATAACCTTTAATTTTAAGAGTGTAGAATCAGCCAGTGCTGCATTTCCCAAAAGCATCGTAAATAAGTAATTTACACCAATGTTCGCTAGATCTACTCAAGTTCAAGATGCTTTTGGAAAACACACCCCAGATCAGCAAATCTCAAACTGAATACAAAATAAATAATAATAATAATAATAATAATAATAATAATAATAATAATAATAATAATAATAAAGAATACATGTTTAATCTTCCAACAACAAAGAGAACAAAACATTAAAAATAAAAAGTTATATCAAAAGACACATGAAAAATATTACACCTCCCAAAACCAAGGGGGGGAAAAAAAAACTAAACAAGAAAGAGACTGAGGCAGAGAGGTAGGAGAAAAATCTTGCGCCTGATAAATTCAGGGAGTGGTGAGGGAGGAAATCGCTTCCCCCAGTCATGCTTGACCGGGCTCCTTGGAAAGTACTTCCCCCAATGCGTCGGGTCATGTGCTGAATAGAAATGAAGCCGCACTTCACCACTCCACTCATCCCCGTAATAGACTCTCTCTTGTGGTGACGGCCCTCTAATGAGTTCACTTTCCGCTATTAGGCTGGTTACAACTGCTAGCGCCGCGCTAACCCCTACAGGCTATAACACCTCACGTTCCACATTTACAGGCCTCTCTACAGTAATGTGGTTTCAAATTATGCACGGTTATGTCACATTATATTGTCTGTACATTGCTATTAAAAGAGTATTATCGTATGCTGATTTCGATTTGTAGATACGGTAGTGGGTCCCGGGGGAATTAAAGGCTTTGAGTAAAGTCAGTGAGGGGAATACTAAAGTACTCGCACACATCGGCATTATGGGTATGAAATGTTCTCGGTTTTTGTGATGCATGCAAATTCCTGAGGCCGGTCGCATGTCAAGATTCCCAAACAATCCTCATGAAAAATTACAATCTTTAAGTAGGTCCATACTGTATAATGCATGCCGAGACGGCTTCATGGAGATTTATGGCGATGCCGTGGCGGTCCAAGGGCAGAACCCTGGGGCGAGGGGGAGTGATCCAGTCACCGAGGGCAAGAGTTGAGAGGGTTGTTTGCCTCTGCTTTGTCTCAGCGGATATAAGGAAGTGGATTTCATGCGCTTTAATCCTCCAGTTTACAAGACAGGCAGTTTATGGGGACATTGTGAATGGCTGTTTCCCTCCATTTAGCCAGTGCTCCGCACTCATTCCAGTTAGTTTAACGCTTCCTCGGTTCCAAGAAGAAGGATTACGCCCGGGTTCATGTCGCTCTGAGAGAAGCTGCCCGGGTTCTTGCAGTGGGCGAGAAAGTGTTTGTTTGTGTGCCGCTCTACACGCACCACAACTTCCATTATCATTTGCAACAAAGAGGAGATGGATGGATGTTGCTGGGACCTGGAGTTTGACCTTATGTGCCTTTGTTTCAATTGAAATTTTTACAATTTTAAAGCTGCAACAGATGGAGGTCATAGCTAATGACAAAGTTATTAAAAAGGAACTGTGTAGGTTAACCATGTTAGGGACACATATACATTTTGGCTTTAGCACGTCTAGAACAAAACTGATTACAATGTGTAGAAAAAAAGGTATTAAAAATTTGACCTTTCTAGATTTTGCTACCTGGCATAATGCCATAAAAGCTCATGTCAAATTTGTAAGTGCGAGCGAGAGTGTGTAAGCCTGGGAGGTAAAGGCCACATTGCCATTTCAGAGCAAATTCTCTCACACACACACATACACCACTAAATGTCTTTTTATGTGCGGTAGGGCATGCAGAGGCAGCCATTTAAAATTCATTGTCAGCAAACATCAGAGGATAATGAATTTGCTGCGTGAACGATTTGTGAGCAGGCTTTTTTTTAGGGGGTCGGAGAACTAGACCCTGAACAAGTTATTAGCCAGCTATGAGATCTTACATTAAGACTGATGGCACAGCAGAGCAACAGGAAGAACAACCGCAGGAGGAAAGTTTCAAGGCCTTTTGAACCATGGCCAAAACTCCTCAGGTGGCAGTTTGTTCATATTATTCCTAAGGAAAGAAGTTAAATTGAGAACAATCCTCAAAGTGAGCAAGTGTATGTAATTTTCTCCTTTAACATAACATACATAAAAAAAACCCACCAATGTTCTTCTGGGGGCTTTTGTGAATTGCTTTCCTAATTAAGTTTCCCATCACAACATACGAGGTTCCCTACCAGCACGCAGAGAGAAGCAATGGAAAGAAATCCAATTCCATCACTGAAGAGCGTAACAATGGCTGCAGTGGCCGGCGCCAGACAAAAACGAAATTAATTCATACTAGCTGAAGCGCAAAGACATTCTTTAACTTCCTATTATACACACCTCCGATATGTTGTGATTTCATTCTTGCTAGAACAGTCCATTTTACTCTGTTCAAATGCAGGCGCAGTGCATGCAATAATCACAAGAGATAAGTATGACAGCTCCAAAATAAGTTCACTACAGCTAGCAATACCTACACAATGAGGAAAAATACATATTCCGTGATCAATCCTGGGTCAAAATAAATGAAGTGGTTCACAAAACAATGACAGCATTGATAAAACATGAATGGATGTATGCACTATGGATGGGCGATATGGCAAAAGAAAAAAAAAAACAATTCTTAATTTTTTCTAAAGGAAAAATCACAATTCACAAGATTCTTTGTCATGCTAGTTTCACAATTTTTGTAATTTGCCTAAGAAGTACAGCCAAACTAATTTCCATATTTTAAAAACAAAGCCTTTTAAGAAAAAAAAAATATATAAAAATATAATAATAATAATAATAATAATAATAATAATAATAATAATAATAAAAAGAATGGCATATATTTAGGCCAAAGTGGGCGAAAATAAAAAATGTCCATTATTTTATCTTTGTTATTAAAAAAATAAGAACAAAAGATACACATTACAAACACACACACTTTATTTTTCAGGGACAGTAGGTGTATTTAACATTATATACACTTCTCTGTATAAAAAAGCAACTGTAAAGTTCTTCTGTCAAGAGCAGCAAGTATTTTTTTTCTTTGTTTTTGTTGTTGTATTAATATTAAAGGGATAGTTCAACCCCAAAAAATAAAATCTGTCATCATTTACTCATTCTCAAGTTGTTTTAAACCTGAATGTGTTCCTTTTCTGTTGAACACAAAAGTAATTTAAAGAATGTGGGTAACCAAATAGTTGCAGGTCCTGAGTAAATAATGACATAATTTTCATTTTTGGATGAACTATCCCTTTTAATGACTAGCGGTGGCATGTTTTGTACTATTAGTATGCTGTCACTTTAAGAGCTGAACACATCCAATACACAGGCACACATCCATTTTTTTTTTTATAATAAAATAAAAGTAAAATAATTTTCCGCAACCATTTACGATAGTACAACGACGCATATGTGTGCATTTCTTTACTCGTAAACAAGGTGCATCGCTTTTGTGTTCAAAGTCAGCAGCACCACATGCATGTGTCATGATACTCTCATAAATGATGTCAGACACTGACACGGAAGTATTTATTTTTGTTTTCTTTGCATACAAAAATTATTCTTGTAGCTTCATAAAATTACGGTTCAACCACTAATCACCTTGCTATGTTTTTGGACCTGGAAACGTTTCAGTTGCACTGCTGTCTAAGCAGTTTTCAACAAAAATATCTTAATTCGTGTTAGGAAAATGAACAGTCTTAAGAGTCTAAAGCAGGGATTCCCAAAGTGTGGTGCGCCCACCCCCAGGGGTAGGCGAGCTGCCACCAGGGGGTGCGCGAGTGGAAAAATGTAATGGCAGTCTGTTTTTTTTAAGTGGGATTTTTCCATACAATCAAAAACATGAACAGTAAACACTTCCTTTGTAATCGCTTTTATTTTAAATAAGAAACTAATTTATTAGTTTTCGATGGTCTTCTACGCGGTTCTTCTTTTATGTACTGCAGGCTAGGCTATATGCATGCCAACTCATTTCATTCATTCCATAATATATATTATAAATATGCTTAACTGGCTGACAACCTCGAGATTCTCTCCAGAGATGTTTTGCCACATTTCTTCAATTAAGGATGATTGCTTCGTAATATGTGGTTTCCATTTGCCTGAACTTCAAGTAAGTTACGAGGCAAACCGAAAATCCAGCACTCTCCTTCACTACTGATACTGCGACTATTCTTTTTTCTATGTTCATTCGCTGGCATTTTCCACATTAAAAACAAATTTGTCCATTCTAATGCTCAATTTTACCGAACTAATGGCTGTTGATGGCTATTTGAATTGAATTCTGCAAAAGTGGGCGCTTGTATGTGTTCGTTAAATGAGTAATGTTATGTGAGTAGGTCTGCTCATGTTTGAAAATAATATATGAAACAAAAAATAATTTAACATAAAAAAAAACATTAGGCTATAGCTTATATTTATGAAGTTTTTTGTAATAATTGTAAAAAAATTTTTTTTGTAAAACTAAAAAATAAACAAAATAAAACATTGTGTTCAGCATGGTGGGGCACATTTGAATTTGTGGCGGGCCGCGGGTTGAGATGATGCTGCTGCTAGCTCCATGGTCATTTAATAGGCATAGCATATTGCTACAATGTTTCTTTTACGCGGCTGAAAATAACCGTGCTTTCTGTTACTGAGCCTGTGTCTGTCACTCGTCCTCTTAAAAGTGGAAGCTTGTGCGTAGCTTTGTTGCATTATATTGAAACTTTGTTGATGTTTTTATAGTTATGCGTGTTATGGAAGCTTTAGCCTAAGTTCTGCCAGGAAGACTCAATCACTTCGTCACTAATTACCTTCATCATTATCCAATCACGTCTTTATACTCCTGTATAAAAGATCGTACTTACACATGTTTGAGTTCGCAGATGCCAACGCGACAACAACCGCAGATTCCGACGCGATTGTACTTGCTCCAGCTGTTGTGTTTATTCCTCTACTTGCTGTAATTAAGTTCGTGCCCCGCAAACTATCTAGAGTTTGACGTTCCTCTAAGATGCACACGGGATCGTTGGCTTAGCTCCGTGTCGCGGTGATTATCTGCAGTCGTTTGTGTTGGATTATATACAAGCTTTTCTCGGCAGAGAATGTGAACATTGGCGGAGTTCCGTGTGCTTTCAGGCCAGGGTTGCCAGGTTCTCAAAACCGCCAGTTACTACTATTTAAAAAAAAAAAAAAAAAAAAAAAAGTCCAATCGCGTTCAAAAGGGATTTATCGGTAGAATTCACATTCTAGGGGCTTTATATAACACTATTGGGGTCACCTCAAACCCAGGACTGAAAAGGCATCCCACAAAAAAAAAAAAAAAAATATGGTCTTGGCAACGCTAGTGCTTTCCGAGATGTCGCGTCAGTGCTGCTTGGGTCTCAACACCTGAAAAGACTTTGGTCTCAATCAACAAATATTCATCTGTACGCTCACGTGAACCTGCACGAATGAAGTCTCTCCGGACCAGCAGACAGAATTAAGGCTGCCGGTCTCTTCGGCATCTCGCCTCCATCACTTCACAAGTCTACAGCATTATAAGTATCATTTCGTTCTATGCACTTGCGGCGCCTGGGCATTAATTTATTCTCTGCAGGGATTTATACTTACACGTTCAAATAAAGCACTGGGCGTTTCGTGCTTGTTTATCTAGCAGACTTGCACAGCATAATTAAGATGTTGATCATTAGTACATGCAATTTTCTGAATAACTTCTTCGTAATGAGGCACTTTAAGGCTCATCATAAACGCTACAATCTTTATACTGATAAAGATTTTTCGCATTTCTTAAAAAAAAAAAAAAAAAAAAGCTCTGTCTAGCACACTTGAGATTCGCTGTTTTAATCCTATGCTTTAATATTTGTTTATTCAGTCTTTCATTTGCGTTATTCCTGAAAAGTTCATACTCTAATGGGATTCTATGGTTGCAGATGCAGGGAACCGCTGCTCTCACCTCATCTTTACATGGCTTACTCTTGGGCTAGTGAATCATGAACACCGGATCTACCAAGCTGATGCGTATGGACCCTTCTTTTGAGTCGTAGGTAAGATTCGGCTCAATGCTCAGTCAGCAGGCATATATTACTCCACGTGACACGTGTTGCTGCTGACCTTATTTCAGAGTAGTGACAGATCTCCAGTTTAAACCGAATATTAATTAGCAGGCATGGTTTGTTTGAGACTCCGTCTCAAGGCGCGGTCACACTAGACTTTAAACATGCGAAATTATTTCGAACGCCACTGCGAATATGGGCGGGAGCAAGATAAAAACAGTCTCCCCTCAATTTTCACAAGATGGATTATTATGTTTCTAGCACTGTGTCTTTTGCAACGGCGTCGAAAGCGTTTTATATTGTAACTTTACTCTGTATCTCTCTATAAATATATACACCCTAAGGGGAGGAGGGGAAGAAAGAGAGGAAGAAGAAAAAAATAAAATAAAATAAAAAAAATATAACGTTGTCATTCCAATGTATCACCTGTTCCCGTCGACACTACAAACCATGCAGCTTTTCTTTTATATATCTTTTAATGTATTATAAAATAGGACGCTGCGCAACAGCTAAGTTATATAGCGCTTCCTTTTTGAATTTTTGTACAGAGGGGTCATGCAGCAATGTATCGCTCTTCTACTGGTCCACATCCTCACGTTATTCAAATTCCCTGGTCAGAGTTCACCAAACTTGAACTTTGGAACGCAGCGAAATGCAAAATTTTTCGCATAAGCTTGCGTTTCCGGTCCGACGCATTCGCATGCGTATGAATGGAAGTCAATGGAGAGAAAAGTGCAGTGTGACCGCCCATCACTCATAACTAACTAGGCTGGAGGGGCGCGTTAAGTAGGTTCTGCTCATGCTGTCAAACTGACGTCATCAGAAAAATTATTTGTTACAGGGTGGAAATATTCAGAATTTGATAAGATTGCTAAGACAAACAATGTTTAATTGTTTACATCAAGATTAGCAATGTGTGCTAGTAAGCTTAAGTCACTTCGATTTATGCGTATTTTAAACTTAACTTTCGATACCTCAACTTAATATATATATTAAAAAAAAAAAAAAAAAAAAAAAAAAATTGGGGAGTGACAGTTAAGGGGTTAAGCTACAATCAAGGCTTGTTTATATTCGCGCATCTACTGGTGTTGGTTCATCACTCTTACTCGGCTGTTGCGGCTTTCACTTTGCACTTTTAAACTTTCAGACAGCTGTGCCCTCAGCCAACCCGGATTCTTCAGTCTGCCCTCCGTTAGCAGACATAATACTAAACGAAGTGCTTACGTCAGCTGGAAATCACATTTCTAAGGCGTCGCTCCCTCTACAATCAAGCCTACACGTTTGCATGGTCCGCTTCTAATGTTTTTCCTTCCAATTTTGCGTTCCTATTCTAATTTCGACCGTTGCTCCTTTCTTGTCAAAAAAAAAAAAAAACACCAATCTTTATTTCTCTATTCGCAGACTCCTTGCCAGCATCTAATCCACGCTAAATTTTATAATCAAATTTTCAAGCCTTTGGTTATTCAGTTCTATTACTACTTGAGGGGTTAGCTAAATCTTCCAACAAATTAAAGACAAATGTCTGCCTATTACCCTGCCCATATTGCAAAATGAATTACTTCAATCTGCTACGGCCTTCCTTCAAAGTACCTCAATATTCTTCTGGAGGCAGTGTTTATCTGCTTTCTACAGGTTATGCTTCCAGGGGAATTCACTTCAAACCAATCAATTTGATCCTGCTCGCGGCATTTCCTTCAGATCTATGATTCGGACCAAAAATTCTTCACACTCTCCTCAAGCACTCAAAAACCGATGTGCAAGGTTCTGGTGTCACCTTAACAATTCTAAAATCAATCCTGTCCCTTCTCTGCATGGTGAAATTTCTTAAAAATCCGACCTAGAATTTCTAAAACGCACCAGCTCTATTTTTCCTAACGGAGCCCCCTTTCCAAGGCTGTTTAGAACTCACTTAACCACTGTTCTCAAAGCTGCAGTCTATCTACTGGCCATTCATTCAGAATTGGGGCAGCTACTTCAGCAGCTGAACGAGGGATCTCTACATCAGCTGTTAAGATCATGGGCAGATGGTCTTCCTAAGCATTTGAATCATACATCAGACCTGATTCAAAACCATTATTGAAGCTCAGCAAGCTCTCCTGTAACTAATCAGGTAAATTCATGCAATTACTGGTGGTGGTGTTACTATATCTGTATGGTCTTTCAAGGCCTGTCCGTGTCCGGCTATCATGGCTATTTTTCTGTATGGTCTATCAAGGCCTGTCCCATGTCTGCCTATTGTGGCTATCTGTGTCTGGCCTATCGTGGCTATTTCTGTACGGTCTATCGAGACCTGTCCGTGTCCGGCTATCATGGCTATTTTTCTGTATGGTCTATCAAGGCCTGTCCCATGTCTGCCTATTGTGGCTATCTGTGTCTGCCTATCGTGGCTATTTCTGTACGGTCTATCGAGACCTGTCCGTGTCCGGATATCATGGCTATTTTTCTGTACGGTCTATCAAGGCCTGTCCCATGTCTGCCTATTGTGGCTATCTGTGTCTGGCTTATCGTGGCTATTTCTGTACGGTCTATCGAGGCCTATCTGTGTCTGGCTATAATGGCTATTTCTGTACGGCCTATCGAGGCCTGTCCGTGTCTGCCTATCGTGGCTGTCTGTGTCTGGCCTATCGTGGCTATTTCTGTACGGCCTATCAAGGCCTGTCCGTGTCCGGCCATCATGGCTATTTTTCTGTATGGTCTATTGAGGCCTGTCCTGTGTCTGCCTATTGTGGCTATTTCTGTACGGCCTATTGAGGCCTGTCTGCGTCTGCCATTGTGGCTGTCTGCGTCTGGCCTATCGTGGCTATTTATGTACGGCCTATCGTGGTCTGTCTGCGTCTGCCTATCGTGGCTAATCATGGTCTATCGAGGCCTGTCTTGCGTCTGCCTATCGTGGCTGTCTGCGTCTGGCCTATTGTGGCTATTTATGTACGGTCTATCGAGGCCTGTCTGTGTTGGCTATCATGGCTATTTCTGTACGGTCTATCGAGGCCTGTCCGTGTCTGCCTATCGTGGCTGTCTGCGTCTGGCCTATCGTGGCTATTTCTGTTGGTCTATCGAGGCCTGTCCGTGTCTGGCTATCATGGCTATTTTTCTGTATGGTCTATCAAGGCCTATCTGTGTCTGGCCATCATGGCTATTTCTGTACGGTCTATCAAGGCCTGTCTGCGTCTGCCTATTGTGGCTGTCTGTGTCTGGCCTATCGTGGCTATTTATGTATGGTCTATCGAGGCCTGTCTGTGTCTGGCTATCATGGCTATTTTTCTGTACGGTCTATCGAGGCTGTCTGTTTCTGCCTATCACGGCTATTCTGTATGGTCTATCGAGGCCTGTCTGCGTCTGCCTATCGTGGCTGTCTGCGTCTGGCCTATCGTGGCTATTTCTGTTGGTCTATTGAGGCCTGTCTGTGTCTGCCTATCGTGGCTGTCTGCGTGAGGCCTATCGTGGCTATTTATGTTGGTCTATCGGGGCCTGTCTGTGTCTGCCTATCGTGGCTGTCTGCGTCTGGCCTATCGTGGCTATTTATGTACGGTCTATTGGGGCCTGTCCGCGTTTGCCTATCGTGGCTGTCCGCGTCTGGCCTATCGTGGCCATTTATGTTCGGCCTATCGAGGCCTGTCCGTGTCTGCCTATCGTGGCATTTCTGTTGGTCTATCGAGGCCTGTCTGTGTCTGCCTATCGTGGCTATTTCTGTTGGTCTATCGAGGCCTGTCTGTGTCTGCCTATCGTGGCATTTCTGTTGGTCTATCGAGGCCTGTCTGTGTCTGCCTATCGTGGCTATTTCTGTTGGTCTATCGAGGCCTGTCTGTGTCTGCCTATCGTAGCTATTTCTGTTGGTCTAACGAGGCCTGTCCGTGCCTGCCTATCGTGGCTGTCTGTGTCCTGCCTATCGTTGCTGTCTGTGTCTGGCCTGTTTCTGTAAAACTTAAGAAGCTTAATCTAACGTCATTATACTGGTCATGCTAACTCTCTTTCTATTTCTTCCAGGAACCTTAGGATTCACAACTGGTGGGTATACTTCATCTACTTTTTTTGGGGGGGAAGGCTGGCCCCGTCTGGAGGTCTCATAATCCACCTAATTTTGGGGGTCTGCTGCGCCCCTGCCTTCGTCTTCAGGCAGGAAATGCAGATTCGCTACCCTCGGATTACGAACCATGGACGGGGCCTTTCGCCAAAGAAATTTATAATTGTGCTCGCTGAGCTGTCAATAAATGTATGCTTCGTACATTCCTCTATCTCCCGAGTCTTTCTGGTAGAACTGGTTATTTGCGCATAATTAAACATTACTCTATATGACGATAAAAGAAAGCTTTGTGACGTTTTTTTTCTTAAGTGGGGATTGGGGGTGCGCCAACCTGGTTGAGACATAGAAGGGGGTGCGCAGGAAAAAAAAGTTTGGGAACCGCCTGTCTAAAGGTTTTTGAAAAATATGAGGGTGAGTAATTAACCCTTCCTTGGTTAATGTTGATAATCTCAAGATGGTTAGGGTGACCATATGCGCCTTTCATACAGGAAACGTCCTCGCCAGGATTTTAATATTGCCTAAAACATCCAGAGAAGTTTGACCAATAAATATTGTACATAATCGACCAATCGTGTGGCTGCGTGTGAGAAGGTGAGACCTAGAGGGAAAGATCAAAGTGATGCAAATATTCGCACGTGTTTGTTCTTTCGATTGACTTGAAGCGTCGCTTTGCACAAATCAAGAAAAGAAAAAAAAAAGTGCGCCACAATGCTTCAAGTCAAATGAACGAACAAACATGTGAAAGCGATTCTAAAGCATACAGAGCCGTCTGCTCTGCTCTTTATAGCTCTCATGAATGTTACACAATGATCAACCTGCACAGTGCAAATAGCCAAAACCTGGATATTTTAGGCATTATTAAAATCCTGGCTGGGACGTGTCCCGTATGAACGGCGCAAATGGTCACCCTAAAGAGGGTCAATTATTGGCCATCACTAGTTATGACCAAATCAGGCATGTGCCTGACCCATCAGTCTAAAGAACAAAACCCTGTGAATGGAAGCAGCGCACACTGGGTAATGTCTTTGCCGAATGTCTGCTTGATGTTATTGTTTCATACCCGTTGTACCAATAGACAGTAAAAGAATTGGACACAGCGACACCATTGGAACTCAATTGAGACAAGTGAAGCCCATTTTTAGCTATTTTTAGCACTTTCGTTTCTGACGCGCAGACTCAAACTAAGTTGATGACGTCAGCAACCTGTCTGACAGATGTAAATCTTTTAGTAGCTGTGCGTGCAAACTGCCATAGTTAAACTTGCAGAGACGGCGAGCTTGAGCGGGGAGTTCTTTGGCGTGAGTGAGCAGGAGTAAGTATTCTGATTAATTATTTTGTATAGTATTTTAAAATGTAACGCCAGTACGCCATATTTAGTTAATTGCCTGCGAGCTTCTCCTTCTGTCTGTACGGTAATGCGACAGAGTCGAGTGGTTATGACGCAATCGTTAGCCTATTTTTAAAAAAACTGTTTCTACGGGGCCATAATGTAACATAGAAGGTAATGGAGCCCTTTATACATTGTTGTGTATCTTTAGAAATAAATAATAGACAAACGGAGTCTTTAAATGGCTCAGATTTAAAGTTGTTCGCTGTCAAAGTGACGCCAAAATGAATGGGAGTCAATGGGAATGCTAACGCAAGTGAAGTTCTGCTACAAGATGGCGGCATGCGGCCGACTTCAACTTCCGGTCGAGTTCCTTGCTGCCTAGTTGTACCATCTTCCCTCTATTGTGTTGCTACCAGTGATGTTTTCAGGAGCCCTATTTCAGCAACAAATGTCTTTCAGAGATATGTCTTCATAAGCTTTGACACCTTGGTATGAAAGACAGAATGTCTTATACAACAGGAACAAAACCTCTAGATTCATACAACGTGTATTTATGGGGCCGATGGACAGAAGGAGAAGAGCAGTGTGTTCTGGGTAATAACTAGGGCTTAGGCCCACAGGTATGTCTTCAACCGGTCAAATTCACCATATAAGAGGCTCTTCACACAATGCCAGAACTTTCTGGCTTGTTGAAACTTCCAGAGAGATGTCCATTTTCTGCAACCAACAGAAAGAGCTTATTTTAGAAAAAAGTATCATGCCATTGTTCCTGTAATGTCTTTGGGACAAATATTGTATTATTAGTTTTTGGTACAAACATGTTTGATTGACAGAAATCAAGAGCAGAAAAATAGGGTGAGTTTCAATGTAGCAGTGTGTGTTTATGATGTACTAGCTCAGATTTTCCCAACCGTTTCCCAACGCCAGCAGTACACATTTTGGATTTGTCCCTTCTCGGACTCATCCATTTCAGATCTTGAAGAGTCCAAAACACAACATATTATGGTCTTTTCAATGAGGAACTGTGTTGTGGGTGTTTATTTTATTTTATTTTTTTGTATGTGGCCATCAGATAAATACAACAAAAAGACTGAAGAACACCAAGTCTTGCTGGGACCTGAATGATTTCTTGAGAAGCATGATCTTGATGTCTGTGTGTGTAGGCAAGCCTAGTGTGGGTGAACTTGACATGAGACAGTGATGGAGGTTGGACACTAGTACTGAAGGTCAGGGAGTGCTTGCAGGAGGGGCATTGGGCTAGTGCTAGGAAAACAACAACCGAAAGACCTGGAGGGCAGTATGAGGGACACAAGGGAATTGTGTGTGTGTGTGTGTGTGTGCACAGGTATACACGTCGGAATGTTGTGTATATGCTAAGGGGGATCTAATACGCAATGACAATAGGAAGCTAATGTTGAGGGTATTAAAATCCAAGGACACAATGGTTCTTGAATAAGTCAAATGTGCTTAATGTACTATAAATGAAAATTGTCCACAATTAGACACCAATATTAAATCCAATAAGTATTTTAGTTTATTTATTCTTGGATGGACAATGTGTAGTTTCATTTAATGAAGGCTTCAAATCAATCGCTGAATGCCTGGCAAATTTGAAAGAAAAATGTTCTATTCATTTGTGCTCCATACATCCGGGGGGTGAGCAATATCTTTGGACAGCTAACGCTACAGATGCAGAGGCAGCTACTATCTCCTGCAGACTCCTGTTCCAAATCTACTTGTCTGATCCTGACAAGGAAACATTGTCCCAAAGGGAGGAGCCGTCTGACTATAATGCAGAGTGACATCAATGAATATAGAGGAATCTAAACCCAAAGAGAGACTGTACACTTCCTTTCCCAGAACTTTCATGAACAAAATTGAAAACAAAAACTCAATACACAATTATGTTTCACTAACAAATGTCTACGATATTCTGCTCCCTAGGAATGGCTTGAGTCCTTCAGTCTAAGCATATGGATTTTTTTGCCCATTATATCAACCATCATGAAACCCATGAGTTCAATTACTAATAGCACATCTCTATTTACCACTTTAATTGTATCATTCGGCGCAAGCAGTGCAAGGCATGTTACAAACCAAATACGCTTGCCAATAATAAGTGAAACTTGTTGGTGACTTGTTTTATTTTTATTTAGTTTTTTAGCACCTCAACTTTCAGTTAAACTAAGATTCAACACCTGGTAAGAAATGTTAGTTTCATGGCTGAGAATGTGTAAGTGACATACAGCAAAGTATGGTGACAAATACTAGAATTTGTGCTCTGCATTTAGCCCATTCAAAGTGCACACACACAGCAGTGAACACACACACAGACCATGAACACACACCTGGAGCAGGTGGCCGCCATTTATGG
Source organism: Carassius gibelio (assembly GCF_023724105.1). NCBI lineage: Eukaryota > Metazoa > Chordata > Actinopteri > Cypriniformes > Cyprinidae > Carassius > Carassius gibelio. The sequence goes on from NC_068394.1 coordinate 17,076,612, forward strand.
TGCGGCACCTGGGAAGCAGTTGGGGGTTTGATACCCAAGTCTCTAACCCACAACCTTACGGTTATGAGTCAAACTATCTAACCATTAGGCCACGACATCCCACAAAGAAACGAGAAGCGATACATTGCACAAACAGGTACCTTTAATTTGATATGGTGAAACTCTGAAAAGAAAAAAAAAGAAAATTTTATGATTTCCAGTCATGTATAACTCTATAAAAACAATATTTAGTTGCATGTTTTAAACATTTTGAATAAGAAATCAGCACTTCAACGCAACACCTGCCTCCTTCAACAGTTCTACAAATGACTGCAAATATCGATGTGTCTTCGTTGTGTGTTGATTACCCTCTCTAATCTGAGGGGGTTTTGAAAAAGGCCCCCTCATCTCCAGCACTCTGATGTGAGGAATTGGCCGGCTCTAACTGTGTGCTGGCTTGTAAGGCTCATTTGAGCCGAAGCAATAAGAGTCGTAATCAGAGCTGGAATAACAAATTTGGGGCTGAGATGTGAGGTTAACTTCGCCAGTGCCACTTGAAAGTCAGCATGCTCCTTAATTAATCTAGCATGACTTTTAGCCTCAGCGAGCAAATCCTCCCAGCCATGTGTCAACAAGCCCTACACACTCAAAAATCAAGCCGGTGCTGGGAGAGGGCACAACGAGGATGCGTGAATTACCACAACTGGACCACTCATGTCTATATTATTCCTAGTCACGCGCAACCAGACCTTCAGACTGACCGCAGAAGGTCTTGGAAACCTCTTCACTTATAATTGCTAAGGCCCGCCCAGGTCATATGACTGACAGGTACCATAAAACAACCAATCAGGTTTCGCTTTGGCCACATCATGTTTAGGGGCATGGAAATGGCTCTACAATAACAGACTGGTGTGTAAAACTCTTAAACTGGCTGCGACTATACTATTCATTTTCTCACTATTCCACTTTGAGTGGAAAAACAAAACTCAATAAGTATTTAAATGTTTAGTATAATATACAATATATTTTTTTTTCAGTCCTGTATATTTGCTGCTTGACAGATTGTACAACATAACCCTGGTCAGATCTTGAATAAAAGTCAAGACAGACTGTGCGACATAAAAAATAAAATAAAAATAATATTAATATTGTCAGATTGTAGCATATAATGTTAGTGAACTTTGGCCACAACTGATAGCTTTGACTATGCATTTTATAACATCAATCCAAGCCACATTCTGGCATCCTCAACGTCCATGTGTCAAAGTATGGAGAAATATCATAATTTAGGGCGAACACAAATCGATTTCGATAGTCTGAACATAATGCTAAGAGAATAAATGCAATCACTTCAATTTCCAGCCTCATATTGGCTTTTCATTAGATGGCTATCAAAATTCTGATTATGCAAGAAATCATTTGGAAGCTTGTGTGTCCATGAGAATGTCACATTTCACAGCGTTATACATTATATGTATATAGTATAGATTTTTCAAAACTTTTCTTTGTGTTACAAAATAAATCATACAGGTTGACTTTTCCCATATTTGCCAGTTTTACGTACAGCATCAGTTTTCTTGCGATCCTCTAAATGTGCAGTCAAAAATCAATGCAACTACACATTCCATGTGTGTACATGAGGATTAACACACTAAAATCCTATAACACTTCCATACACACATTAACAGTCAATCCCATCACAGCAAGGCTTGCCAAACAGGTGCGGCATTATAACAATCTGTGAACCGCAACATCTTTGTGGTCCTGAAATGTGATTTAATACTCACACATAGGCACACACACACACACAGCCAGCCTCTTGCCAAGCCAGCCCCTTCAGGAAGAGCAACAGTTGTCAATGTCAGAGCTACATTCTGGTGTCTGTAATGGGCGGGCGGCTTGCTGACTCTGCCATGATCACACTGTGCGACGGTGACCTGGAAAGGCATAGAGGATAGCAGAGAGGGAGGGAGAGAGGGCCCTTCACAAGACACAGCTGACATGATTCAATCTCAGGGCCTCAGAGGAGGTCTGAATGATTAAACAGCATTTATTAAGATTAATACTAGCATAGAAACAGCAGAGGAAAACACCTGGTAGTGCTAAGGGAGCCCATCTAAGGAGTACTCTGGGGTGTCATATCTGATCACAGAAAGATTCCTCACTGGCAACGATGTTTAGGTGCAGATAGCTTCTGAGGGAGCATTTTTAACATGTTGGATGTCACTAATTTGAAACAGCCTTTTATGAGCAGCAACCTTATTCTAATAGAAGGCTTGCTCACTGCTAATTTAATTTTAGCAGGCCATAACATGTTGCTAAGCTAATGACAACAAATTAAATGCACAAACACAAACTGAACTGCACATTCATTAATCTGAAATTAGCATGTTGCTAAGCTAATGACTTAATTGAAACCAAAAGCACAAGTCTGATGTTAACATAAGCTAAGCAGGAAATTGTTTAAACATTTAGAATAAATATTAAAGTTTCTACATGATGTAGTGAACACCTACTTAGTATATAACTACTAAGCTGTAATTCATTTTACCGCTGTCAATATGCATGAGGATACTCGCTTCTAACCTGACAATACACTTCTCTAAACAATAAAGAACAAATGCATTCATGGGATACTTTGGTGTGCTGTCAGTTATTCAAATAGAGTGTTATGCAAGCTTTTATCAGATATCAGTAGTAATTCATATCATATTCTTGTCACCCATGCGCCAGGAGTTAATGAGTGGTGGGTGCACTTTCAGTAAAATTAAGATAAATCTCTCCCTTCACTGTTGTATGTCAGGCGTTTCTGTGGCGGGCCTCATTAGAAACAGCCGTGCTTCCACCATGCAGATATGCAAAAACTGCCGGTTCTTACACAAATGACTGTAATTTAGCTTTTTAGATGGTTTCTGACATAGAAACATAATTCAATAGTGGATACCAAACAAATAAATCAGAATACAGAAAAATGACTTCTAAAAGCCATCAAAAGCAATGACACAAGAACTAAATCTTCACTCACACTCAGATGTGACTACATGTGTGAATCAGGTGCTAAATTTGGAATTAGCTGCACACTGGCTAACAGCACATGCATCACACTAATGCAGTCCTGTCATCCTCTGCATCCTCTTAATCAGAGCACATCTGTGTTCAGATGGCACACACGCTCGCCAAGAAGGTAAACGGGGCTGCTGGTCTTTGCCGCAATTTGCACTGGACTGGACTTCAGCTTCTTCTTTCAGACATACATTCAACATATCAAGCTAAGTTTCAGAGAACCTTTAAGATAGAATATTGAGAATTTTTTTTTTATTTAATCTTTCAAATCCTTCAAAAACATTAATATACTGATTTGCTGATCAAGAAAGTCTTATGATTATACTCTTAATAGGAATTTCAATAGAACAGCCATTATTAGTATTTATGGTCCCACTTTATATTAAGTGTCCCTAATACCTGTGTACTTACCAACTAACTAAATGTGTATGTAGTATGTAACCACAGTGTAAGTGTTGATTGGTACATACTATCTACAGCTGTAATATTTCTGTAACTACACACATGTAAAAAAACTCAAGGTGGATTGTGGAAGTACAAATGTGTAACAGGAAATTGGTAACACTGGTTTCACTTCACCAGGTACTCATGTAACAGGAGTCATAAATACATTTTGTAACAAAAATATGTATAAGAGTAATTGGAACCATTTTATCCAGGGGTTGGAGATGGGTAGGTTTAGGGGTAGAAATGGGAACCAGGGGGTGGATACGGGTAGGTTTTGGGGTAGAAATGGGAACCAGGGGGTGGAGATGGGTAGGTTTAGGGATATGTAGAGTGGGAGGAGTTGGATCTCGAGTTGGGAGTTGGTGCACCACTGTAATACCAGTGAACTTACATGATAACACTTTTTCATTACCAAAAAGTGTTGTTACCAATGTCCTGTTACACATTTGTACATACACATACCATTCAGTGAGTTGTTACATATGTGTTGGTACACAAACATCAGAGATTTAGATACTATGTACCAATATGTACTTGCACTGTGGTTACACACTATGGGTCTCATTCATGAAACACGAGCAGAACGAATTTTTGTGTAAATCGCGTGTAAAGTGGTTTTGGCGTAAATTTTCGGATTCATTAAAACGTTCGTATTTTCCAAATGTTAGTTGGTACGAAAGAAATCTACACCTGCTCCCAGCCACGCGTAAATAGTGCGTTTAACTTCTGAATGTTTTGCTCATTAATACGGCTGCATTTTAATTCACCTTAATCGGGTACATATTTACACAGCATTTTGAAAAAAAATATTAGGCTATATATATTAATTACATACGTTTTTTCTTTTAACTTTTATTATGAGAGCCAGTAATAGGATCTGTAATATGCTTCCAAACTTCCTTTTTTAGGACCTCATACGCCGCTTGAAAATTAAATGTGGCATTTTGAATGAACTTCTGATAATAAAACTTCAATTTTTGCAGCTGAGAAATGTTTCTTTTTCAGTCGCTTTTGAGAAGACATGTTGAAATCCTTCGTTTGGTGTCATAATATGATGCTCATATATAGTTGTCAGTCGGATTTAATGGGCGTGATTTATGGTAATTGAGAGTGAGCGTGCACGCGCGTCCCATTTACGACTGATTGGAATTCATTAACACACACCCACATTTCACTATCACATCTGACGTTTACGAAGTTTTTGTGAATCAGGAGAAGAGTTTTCGGGAAGTTCTCTTTACGCGCAAATCACTCAGATATTTACTCGTATATTTACGAATGTTTCATGAATGAGACCCTATGTACACATATAGTTACTTTGAAAGTACACAGGTATTAGGGAAACAACGTAAAGTGGGACCTTATCTATTTATTTATTTCTGGCAAATGGAAATCTTTACTGTAACTCTTGATCAATTTAATTCATCCTTTCTTATTAAAGCTGTGGTAGGGAACTTTTGACGCTCTAGCGGTTAATAAACAGAACTGCTTGCGTCTTGCGGAAGAACATTGTAGCCGGAACTACTTCTCTCTGTTTATGTCTATGAAGAATCACAAAGGTACTGGGTTACTCCGCCGCGGTACCCCGAAGCAATCTAAAATAGTCTGAATATAAACACTTATTATAGGTGCACCCTAGTGATTCAGGACAAGCTAAAAACACGGTTTGGAAAATGGATTCATGGTGTACTCACTTATTATATACATTTTTCTACATTTTGAACCCAAACAAAGTTACGGAGCGCAGCTCTGATTGGTTGATTTCTTACCGGAAACGGTCCGTAACTGCAAATGGCAATAGGAGCACTGGGAGGAGCCAGAGGAGTTTGATTTTTTTTCACAGATTATCTGTCTCATATTCTGCTGTCAGGACATAATGACAGGTTTAACAAATATGTAAAAAATATATATATTTACAAAAGTTACCTACTGCAGCTTTAATAGCATTCATTTCTTTAAAAAAATGTGTGTGTATGTGTGTATGTACAAAACACACAAATGACTCTCCATGTTCATGTTTTATATGTGATTTTGTGATCAAAATGCACTATATTAATAAATTCACAGTGTAATTCTAGACTGGAAACACGAAAAGTCATTGTTAGTTCTAGGTCACATTATGAAACGGCAGTGTTGCACATTGATTTGCATTTCACATATTACTGTGTCACCGAATGTACTCTTCTGTTTTAATGGGAGCACAATTTGTCGACCTCGAACATCAATTTCACAGGTATCTGCTGAAGAAATGGAAAAAGGTTGGCCCAGTGACTCCAACTTCGTAACAAGTTAATGGAAACACTGCGTTCCATTTTACGGCAGCGGCCACTGTGCATTCAACCTTTGTAGTCTCTAAGCATCCAAGCACCGAACACCGCTAGTTCACACTCAATCAGTGGATGTGGTTCAGACCCATGGCCACGGTCATGCTGGTATAGTACAGTTACAATGCATGGTTGACCTTGGGCTAGTAAGCATACAGGCCAGCTTGCATTTAAAGGTCATTTCAGCAGCCACAGCATTGTTATAATGGAAAGTGGCTCCATTCATCTATAAAAATGAGATTCTACACCTTTTATACAGATCATGTTTCACTGCACCAACAGTTCCCAAACATTTGCATCTAATGTGAAAGCAAAGCAGTCAAACATGTTTTTTGTTTTTTTTTTTTATATCAGGGAGGTAAAGTGACACTAGTTGACAAGAGAAGGGAATACACTGACAGTTCAAAGGCATGTTCTGGTAGAGGGATATTTCATCGACTGTGTGTCAGCAACTAAAGCTTGAGGAAATGACTGAATGTAGTGACTGTATTATCCCATGGAAGCAGCTTCCCTGGCTGGATTTCCATTTATGTGCACTTCTAAAACTGCTTTTTAATCTGAGACATGGCTGCCGAGTCAGTCCTTAAAATGGCAGGCTAGTACATATTGCATCGTCTGGATAGCGCAACATATGGAGAGCTTGTGATATAGGTGAGATATATAAAATATTTTTTTTAATCAAATCATGCTTGTTCGATTAAAAAGCAAAACGTTTTTAAAAATCAACAAAATAAACCATAGATATTAGTGAAGACAAGCGATTAACACACAATATATTCGAAGAATATTTTATCTCTTGATGTATTTTACTTTAAAATAAAATTGATTTTGTCATGCATCTGGACTCCTCTAAATTCCCAGGTGAACATGAAATCCTCCAATCATCACACAGTTCTGAGGGTGGTTGGGGGGCTGAGCATCTGCCAAAAAGCTTCCCTACACTTTTCTTGCAACAGCACGCCAGTCACTGAATACAGGATGACAAATTACCCTCCATGCACCTTCAGACGGTGGTGGCCTCCCCATCACAGCCATTTCCAGATGGACTCAATTAAACTACTAGCCAGTGAGTTGGGCCTGATGACTCCATTAGGAAACATTTTGGGCTTAAACAAACGGAGTCAATCAAAAGCATTTCTCAAAATTACCACCTGCCAATGCCAAAGACAGCGCTGTATCGTACTTACATAAATTGGTTAAGTGTTCTTGCTAAATATATTGCAGACTACGTATAGAATGAATGCCATATTATGTTCTTTGAAAATAATATAGCATGTTAAATGGTATGCATCAAAAAAAAATTAATGTGTTGTCAAAACCTATCAATATACAAATTTACAATCAAAGAATGAGTCGTGATTTTTACTTTATTTTGATGGTCCACTTCAGACATTCTGCTAACTGTTACAAACTTTGCAACTAAATGTTGACCAGCAGTCTTTAGATTATAAGTAAACTGTCACTGTGGGATACAGTACTCCATGCAGTGTTGTCAAATTGTATAAATTGTACTGTATGTTTTAGCAGATGTAGTAGAGCATCTGGCTATTCCATACATACAGAAAAACACTGCCTCCTGAAAGTTAGTAGTATGCATGCAGTATGTGTACTTGACAGAAGCCTACATTCTGAACAGCATAGTTCATTTTTGGCATAACATGTTTGTACATGCATAGCCTGACAGCAAAATGTTCATGTTTGCAAGAGGGCCTCTGTGGTGGAGAACAATATTTTTTTATTTTATTTTTTTCACCTTTATTTAACCAGGAAAGTACTCGTTGAGATTAAAAATCTCTTTTTCAAGAGTGTCCTGGCCAAGATAGGCAGCAGTACAACCATACATACAACACAGAATACACAATAACATAAGACAACTAAAACAGCAGATACAACAACCACAAATCCTTAGCATATCATGCAGAACAACTACAGCCAGATGTGGCTGTTTCCAAGTCAGTTAATATCCTCTTAAAAGTAACCAATGAGACAAGCTTATTAAGTTTCAAATTTTTCTGTAACTTGTTCCATGCAAAGGCGGCAATGAAGTTAAACGCCTTTTTCCCCAGCTCAGTTCTAACACTTGGTACAGACAAAAGAACAAGATCCTGGGACCGAAGATTGTAAGTCCCTATATCTTTTACACTGATGTAGGTCAGATGGAAGAAGACCTAAAATAGCCTTATATATAAAAACATATCAGTGTTGAAGTCTCCGTGTTGACAGAGAAGACCATCCAACACGTTCATACAGTTCACAGTGGTGAGTGAGGACTTTAAGACCAGTGATCAACCTCAAAGCTCCATGGTATATAGTATCCAGTGCATGTAAACTTTGAGACGAAGCGTGCATATATAAAACATCACCATAGTCAATAATAGACATAAAAGTACCAGCAACTAACCTCTTTTTAGATTTGAACGAGAGACAGGATTTGATTCTAAAATAAAACCCTAGTTTAAGTTTTAATCTTTTTGTTTTAATTTATAGCAGCGGTTCTCGATCCTGGTCCTTGCAACCTTCTGCTCTGTACTATTTGTGTCTCTTACCACATTAGGGGTTTGTTCCAAGCAAATGTAAGAGCACTGCAAAGTGGACATCGCTGCATATTCCTCCATGATTTCTGTTTGAAAGAAGCATATATATTCCAATTGATGGTAGAGAGCAGAACACTATGTAAGGAACATGTAAATTGGAACACAGTTCACTCATGAAGCTATATTCTAACGAGGTGTTTATCTAAATCAGGTGTGTTAAACCATAGAGACGTGCAAAATATGCAGTGCGGATGTGGTGGGGAGGGGGGTTGTTGTCGTGAGGACCAGGATAAAGAACCGCTGATTTACAGCGAAATACGTGGAGATGGGAATCTGGAGAGGCTCTCCCGGGCCCCGTTTATCTGTCATCACCTTAGCTGTCCCATATATTCAGGCATAGAGTTGATGTAATTCACTGACACCATCATTCACTTCAGGGCTCTCTAGTGCCAACTGCCTGTGAGAATCAACCTCAGTAACACGGCTTTAATTTATATGACATGAAAGAAGGGATAAATACCAAACCAAGGCTATAAACTCACTTGATCTATTTAAACTGAAGATAGTGCTGGAAAGGTCTAGAGGCATTTAATATCTCTGCAAGCAGTAATTACTAAACAAAAGGTATTTTGGGTTGAATTACACTACAGGCTATTAAAGGTCAATGGGATGAGCTATTAACCCCAAATCTGCAGCTACATTTCTGAAACAGGATAATATACAGCTCTGACTTCATCACAAGGGCTTCCCACTACCACTAAAACAATGAACGCGAACATATCAGAAGAGTATAATAATGATGTTTAAAACAAATCTTTTATGATCAGTAGGTTAACAGACACTGACAACCATATTCGACTGGTCTTTGACTAATGATCAATTGAGCTTAACTGACTATAAAACAAAAACATATCAGCTAATACTATTGAAAGCAATAACAAAGACATCAGTCCAGTAAAGAAGCTTGTAGACTTGCCACATATCTAGAAACAAGTTAAACCCATAAGGAATTATGCAGAGAAATCCCCTGAAGCAAGCTGGAGATAAATGATTAGTTACCCAAAAATACAGTTTCTGCAATTATTTAATCACCCTCATGTTGTTCCAAACACACATAACTTACTTTTAGTGGAACACAAGAAAAAATTATGAAGGCTGGACTAGCCCCTATTTTCCACACAATTATAATGAATAGAATCTGAAGCCATCAAGCTTCAAAATGGACACAGATGCAATAATAGAAGTGATGAATAAAAATTCATAGAAGATATATCATAAAAATAGCCCAAAATATACAAGTAGTCATCTGACTCATAAACTGTGCGTGATGAACAGATCAAGATTTTACATTCACTAAAAAAACTGCTGTAAGCTCTCAAATCTTTCTTTTAAGAATGTCATAATTAAACAGCTGATCTGGACAGCAAAGTTGGCTGGAATGTTTTTTTTCAGTTATCAGATCTGGCTTACAAGTTATGTTAAACAGCTTATTAGATGATCATCTTCTCAAAGAATAAAAACTTTTAAGCTGTTCCTCGCACAAATATGACTTTTTACTTCATTAGACCTTTATAGCACACGAGTTGTATGGGCTTCATTACAATACTTTTATTGCATTAACATCCTTTTTAAGCTTCAAATGTAAAAAATTTAAAGATCCAATCAACCTCTAATTGTAATTGATCAATATATCTTTAGTGTCTCCTATTTCTCCCTACCGCCTTTCTCTCCATCCCTTACTTCTTAAAAATCACAAAAGAAACACTCATCAGGCAATAACAGACAACCTGCAACAGATCTCCATGTCCTGACTTTCTTTTGCTCTCTGTCACAATGAGATACAGTGGCACCAATGTAAGGGTCCCTCGGCAATGCACCACAACTGTGCAACTGTCCCACTTTTAGTTGTCACCAATTCTGCAAACCGTTTTTTTTTTTCTGTTCTTTTAATGACCCTATTTTCAATATGTAGAATTATTTTAATCAGGTTTCAGACTAATGAAAAGTGTCAGAAAATAGGGGTCAAACTGTACACCAACATCTCAGAGAATCTCAGTTTCCTGGCTTCAAATGCTCTTCCCTTCCAGGTGACTTCACTTTCATGGCAAGGGAATTCCCACCTCTGGAGACTTGCTGAAATGACTCCAAACTGTAGTGTTGAATTAAAGCATTTGCTTTGATTTCTTTTAGAATTGTGTTGGGGCCAAATTACAAGATCGTTTATCTAACACTTAAGAACGAAGGAGAATCAACAGCAGATAATCCTTTTAAAGGGAGATTCCAGGTTCGAGAGATGGGAGTTTATTGGCTTTGTTCTGACACACATTCTGAGCAATTTGAGGGACAGTTAGAAGGCGAGATGCCAGAGAAGCAGGGGAGGCTTTTGTGAGGGGCGATTACCAACTTGCAGAGACAGTGTGCTTGTCAACTTCAAGCTGAGCAGAGGCAGAGCTGTGCTTCACATCCCCTTCACAGCAAGGCACCAGCAACTTGTGCCCACCCCATATAATCACTGACATTTCCTGCACGCCAGATTCCCTCCTCTTTTCCCCTGACTCCCTGAAACTTCCAATTTGCCTTAAATGAGCCAAACTTAATCCCATCACTCCCAGGCTCCTGTCTCCACTACTGTCTAAATGACTGCGCCCACAAGAAGAAGAAACGCAGGGAGTCAACATACAGCAAGGCCTTAACCTTCTAACTTTCGCCCTCTGGATCACTGTCAAATAACAGCACCTCTCGGCCCTCTTTGTTGTCCCAATCCTCCTGTCATTTCCTTGTAATTGTGCTCAATGGAGCTTGAGATCTACTCTCCCATGTCTCCTCTGTGCTCTAAGCCTTCTCATTCTCTCTGCCTTGTGCCGAAGAGTGGTGCCTTGCTGTAGATGCTCGACACAAACAAGTGCATTTCACTTAACCCAAGCAACTCTCCGGCTTAGCAGCGGCGGCTGGCCTTCCCGGTAAGGCCTTCGTTTAATGTGCTATCATCTGTCTCCACAACCTCTTTCCTTTACCATGCCACCTCCAGACTCCATCCATCATCCTGTCCTTTTCGAAACTGGGACAGCCAGTCACCCCAGAGTTTAACCCCTCTTTCTCTCGGTTTCTTTCTGTGCTCTAGGAATCCATATTTTCCCTCACCTGCGGAGCATGTCCTTTCCCATGTCGACCGATGGTCTTCAGAGGATCAGCTAGGGAAGACCAGACCCACTGACCTCTGTATGGAAGATGTCACAGCTGTCCCTCTATCTCAGCGTGCTGCTTACCTCTCCATGACAAGTGTTCCTGTTTCCTCATCCATCACTTTCTCATCCTCGCTTACATTCACGCTCTCTCAACATCGACCCTAACCGAATGTTACCGCTCCACTTTCCTTGCTCTCCTGATAAAGCCTCACTGCACAGTCCATTTTGTGACTAACTCTTTTGCAACTTCTCCTCCTGTGCCACCTGAAGAGCTTGATGAAGGTTCTCTACCCTTCCTAACCCCCTGCCAGAGCTTCTATGCGCTATGTCACAGCTGCCAGAGCCCCACCGACAATAAGAGCTGCACATTACTGAGGGCTGATGGGATGCTGACATTAAGACAATAGGACCGTTTTCAGAGGCTCAATTAAATCGCTGGTGACAACATGCATTTGAGGCCATATCTGCTGCACGCCACTTGGCTCTATTCATTAGTACAAGATGGTACCAAGCATCTTGTTTTATGTGTGTATATTTATAGCTAAATATCCAGCTGGTGAACAATATCCTGTGAAGATGCTCTGGGCTTTGTGATCTTGTCAAATAGAGTCGGAGACGCAAAAAAGATGACAAGTGCTTGGGGACTTTGCATGTTGTTTCAGAAGACAAAAATAACTGCCTAACAGAACATTACTATAGGGGAATGTTGAAATGCGATCCAGTCTACATTCAGTTCTGGTAAAAAATAACAATAAAAAGTTGTTGTGCATTTACTTGAAGTTTTCTGTTTAATCACGGAAAGACATCTATCCCTTATCAGCGACAACTGTAGTGATGTGTACCAACTATAATGACTATCAAATTAAGTTGAAATTGATGTTTTTTTTTCCACTAAAGAGTTGCTGCTCAGGGCCAGTCGATAAAAGAGTGCGTGTAAAAAAATAAAAATAAAAATGTGCTCCCTCTAAAGAGCTGTGTGATAAGTGGTGAGAGGCCCTTGGCAAGGGTGGAGGGTCGCATTGATTTAGTTTGAGCATTGCAGAGCAATTCGGCTGACTCACTTCACTGGAGGTTAACGAAAGAAGAATTGCGAGGGACATGTACAATTAGAGCCTCTGTAAATGGCCTGCCAATTGTCAGACTAATTAAAATGGCTAATTATAATGCGTGTTACTTCAAATAATCACTCAGCTATAAAGTCGTGGCTGTCAGGTGTAAACAAGGCGTGTGACTGCAGTGGGAAAAAAAAAATCAATGGACATCTGTTCATTTATCTCAGGCAGGAGACCAAATTGAAAAATGGATTGCCCAACTTTCCACAAATCTGCATTGTGATAAAGGTGCAATACATTGCAACACCTGCTTAGGTGGTGATAATTGGCATTTCGACGGCTGGCCGCTAGCCCCCCATGGATTGCCAATAGAGGATCAAATTGCAATCTTTCGCTGGCCCGTGAAGTGAGAGCTGGAGGAATTTGTAGGTATAGGCAAGACGGGCCAGACAGGATGTCTTCAATCATGATGTAAAATTCTTCTGTGTGGTGAACAGGGTGTTCATTATGGAACTCTAATGAGTGAAAATTAGACAATAAATCTATTCCACTGGCTCCTCGGCTCTGGAGTCCTAAACCTAATGATATTTAATTTCCAGGCTTATTCACAAAGGGCCAATCCATATGTCACCTGATAGTTTCCTGAAGGCTGCTCTGAATTCAGACCGCACTGATAGTCCGCTGAGGACTGATCGGTGATCTTCAAATGATCAGCATCTGATGACTCCACAATTGGATGGCTAAAACTGCCAACCTCAGATGCTAATTCTGTATGGTCCTATTGCAGTTTAGTTAAATAGTATATAAAGTCTTCTATTTGTGGTTATGGCTTTTCAACTTTTCCATTTTAAGCAAACATACATAGAGTAACAAAAACCATTTAAAGCTATAAAAAAAAAAAAAAAAATTCAAATACAACAGATGATAAATAGACAATGGGACTAAAGGGCCTCCCAAGGTAAAAAAAAATATATTTATTGATCAAAACTACATGGCAACTTTCTTAACCACCTGTAGTACTAAAACAAATTGTTGTACAAAGTTGGTCCATACTAACCCAAAGTCCTTTAACTTCAAATTTAAGCAAATAATCACAGGTAGGTGCAGTATCTTGGGACAATAAGGGGGATAAAACCACTCAAAAAGACATAACTGTTTATAAATGACTGAAAATTTTCACATTTCATATTCTCAGTAAGTACCCTCAAATAGAGTCCTGCACGGGTCAATTTTTGGAGACCCGCGCCCGCCCGTACCCGCAAAGATCAGCACCAGATCTGACCCGTCACCCGTGATAATATAAAAATTACGTCCGCACCCAACGAGACCCATTAATATTTGGCCCATTACCTGATTCGCGCACGGAATAAAATCCCACACGCTAAAATCATTCCAATTAAAGTGATTTATTTTTTATCTCGCACCTCTCTCAACATCACGACAATGTCATTAATTTGCTAATGAAACGAATGTGCGCTTTGTTTTGCGCCATTCAAGTAGCCTACCATCGGCACCTAAATAGGCTATGGAACGTGATAACTATATGAAAATAGACCTATTAATGAAAAAAAAAAAAAAGAAAGAAAGAAAAAAATACAACCTGAGCCACTCACAAACTATGCATTTACCTTAAGGTTACTGTGCAGGAAAAGGATATTGTCCACAGGACAAGGTTTAAATTGCATTGTTTGTTCTTGAATTACAAATCCAGCTGTGGAAAATTCTCTCACTCTCGCAGTGCTGTCGCACTGTCGCAGTGGTGGTGACATGATGGGTCAAATGTCATATCATTGTTGCGTATGTGTAATGGTAATTAAGACATACAAATATTGCTTGTATTTTTCATCCGCGCTACTACCCGCCCGCAATGAGTTAATTATCCGCCTGCAAATTTTAGGAATGTCAAAATCCACCCGTTTCATCCACTTTTATGCGGGTGTCCGTGGGTACCCTATCCGTTGCAGGACTCTACCCTCAAACCAAGATTTCTCATTTACCACTATTTCTCAGCAATCCTGACCTCCATGTCTGTTTGTATTGCGGTGTCGGAGGAAGAGAGTCACACAGAGGCAGAAAGAGAGAGAAGGAAGAAAAGAGTGTGGAATTATCATTAGAGCGATTAGCCCTGCGTGTGTAATAGATCATGACCCACACACCAGAGCAGAATCCATCTTCTGTAGTGGATCAACCTTCGCTTGGCACACCTTTCCGAAATGCAGAGCAAACGCATCAGTTTCCAAGAAATTTCACAATTTATGGTTTCTGGTGTTCAATCATTCAGCGGTTACTTCCACAAGATTGTGTCATTTTTGCAATGGCTTTTGCATTTTTCAACTAAATTAACACAATTTAGCATTGCCCCTTTCCTGTAGATACATTCACCAAAAGGGACCTCCCTACTATTTGAACAATTCAAACATGAAGTACAACGTCCATAACTCTGAGTCAGTCCAGCCGACCTGCTTCTCCAGGAAATGGGCCTCACCAAATTTGATCTGGCACAAGAGATTTAAGAGATTTTCTAAGCAAATATTGATATAAACAGTTAACTAAAATTAATATAAATAATGACTCAACATTTAAATCATTATTTAGGATACAAATTGAATTGTTCTAAAAAACAAATGTCATATATATATATATATATATAAAATCAAAGTAGACACTGTTCCCTAATCAACAGTCAAAACACTTAATCTAATGTAAAGCCAAATAAATCAAATCAAAATGTATTCAGACACCTTCAACATTTAACACATTACTACAGTTTATTCACTCTAGTTTAGAAAATGGTAATAAAATATGACAAGAACTAAGAGTAAAATTTTGATAATGTCAGACAAAATACTTAAGCAAAACATGTTCAAAGTGTCTGAATAATATATATATATATATATATATATATATAGGGGTGTGACGGTTCGTATATAACCGTGAGACCGGCACAAAACCGTGTCATTAAAATATTTTTTACTAACATTTTTTAGATAGGATCATAAGATGCGCAATATATCGGGAGACATGGTTTTTACCACTTAATGAAGTTTTGTAAATCGTCAGACATGATATTTACCACTTCATAAAATTTTGCTTTGTAGAAAACCTTTCTTAAAAACGAATTTCGTTTTGTAAAAATTTTGTCTTAATTTTAATAAATGTTTCATCAACCAATTGCATGTATTTTAATAAATAAAAAGCAAATATAGCAGACAATGATAACCGACATGGAAGCACCAGCGCGCCGCGTTCACTTGCACTGCACTGTGAACTAGAGCGCATCTCATCGTAAATGAAACTCAGCGTAGGCCTATGCCTCATACATTAGCATTAAATATCTTTGCTGCATCCTTTCTAGAACAGACAATGGCATTTTTTTTGCGGCTCGCATCAGCAAAGCATTGCATGGCCATAGACCGCAAAACAATCAGCGGATGGCGGGCGGGTGCGGCTTTGAAATTTGCTCAAAAAACGTTGCCGCGGATGATGAGTTTTGTGACCGATCTCCTTAATAAATGGAGGTCTGAAATATCTGCCCCTTTTCCGATCAGAGCGCGCGCTGACACGGAGTTAACCCGCTATCTCCAAGAACAACCAATTGACTCTATGGCAGATCCAGTGTAGAAATGCTAACCGCTAGGCTACAGCTCTGCCATTAGCAAATTAACCAAACCATTACTGTTCTAATTTTTTAAAACATGCCATAAAGTTCAATCTGGGTAAAATAAGTGAAACCGCTAAGCAAGCAGAATATGAAAAACAAATATTTATGAAGCAGCGATGCAAAGCTTAAATTGCTATCATTGTGATCCAGCCACAGGAGTGAATTGTGTTCTTGTCAGAAGTTCTTCTCCGAGACACTCGCACAAACAAGCAGACACAGATTAGCGACATTATAATCTCCATCTGGCAGCATGCCCCATCTCCCATTTCTCTCACTGTCTCTTTCTCCCTCTGATACTCTGTGGCCATTCATCCTCAGCTAAGCCCAGATAGGTATACGGGTTCCTTTTGTGTGTACAATTTACAGTAAAAAAAAAAAAAAAAAAAAAAGTCAGCTATGGTTTTACGGTTTTAATTTAAATTTACATTAAATAACGTAATTTCATTAGCTGATTTAATGTTAATATACCAATCTATTGTGGTACTGAAATGTGTTTTGTACCTTTGTACTAGCTGCTTTTCTGCTGTTGGGCCCGAAGCTTCACTGCGCTTCACTAAAACCCACACTTTACACACCTCTCAGGAACAACGTCATGCAACCCCATCATTTCACCAACAAAGAGAAGTTATCAGAAAACTAATAAGAAATAAGTCACGTGAACTAGCGCGATCACAAAATGAAAATGATAAAAGCCGTTTGTTTGCATGCTTTGTTAAATATTTCAATCCAAAAGCATCAATGTTTTACTATAATAAGTGTGTAACGATATACAAACTTCCTAATCCTAACCGGCGCACAATCAAAACACTTTAATAATTCAAAAATAAATACAAAACGGTGCACCAGCCCCTCACGGACGACTGGTGCGCATAAATAAAAAGCAAACACATAAAATAATGTCCCAGGCCTGGTCCTCTCTCGTCCTTCACTATAGTCACTCCAGTTTTATATCCTTCCATCTCCTACGTGGGACTCCATACCGGCGGTGGGGCGCAGGTGCAGCTCATCTCCAATCACTACACCTGGCCTCACTCCTCGTTCCCACGCCTCTCGGCCCCGCCCCACTCACCACAAAGTGATATATTGATCATAATGAATTAATTTATCAGGATTGAAAATTACTCACACAGAAATAAAAGTGTTATGCACATAGCCTGCTTATTCAGTCAAGTCTGTTTCTTTGTAGTCACATATATCACATTTAGAAAGAATGATCATTTCTATAATTTTTTATAAAAGCTCCAGAACAAAAAACATTATTATATTTTTATAACAGGCTATCTGGAGCTAAACTTGAGACGAGACTTATGACATCAAATATGTTACTAAATAAATACACGATCATGATAGTGAATAAGAAGTTGACGTCGGATTTATCCAGCGTTCATATTTACCACGTTTATTATAGCAATGTTAATGCCTAGTGTGCATAGTCTTTTACATTGCTTATAAATATTTCTGCCTTGTATGGTGATTATAATCCACATCGGATCAAGTTATTTCAAACACTCGCTGCTGGCTGAAAGTGAGTTTTGAACTCAACTTTAATGCTGGTGTTATAGCTGTTAGCTTTCTGAAATTATCCGTGGTGCTGACGCTCTGGAGATGCGGAGAAACTCTGCCTTTATTCATAACCACACCTATAGCCTCAGCTGGCCAGTTTTGGCCCAAGGTTTTCGTCGGGCCAAAAAATCCGGCCCGTTGACCCAGAGGAAGCACCAACGAGGCAGGATCAAGCACTGGAAGTGACATTAGAAACACGACTGGCCCTGACATGCACCAGAATGCCTGCTTTTAGCCCGACAGTGGAAACGCAGCTACTGATAACCACCAAATGCAGGTGGTGATGAGAAAGTCATAAATATTCATTTAACAACATTAGGTGTAACACACAATCATAATATCCAAAACTGATGAGAAAAAAAACTAAGACAACACAGTTATTTCAACAAGACAACATCAAATTTGAAATGTAATGCATGGAATTCTGCAAATGTTAATTTCTCAGTGGTGAGCCATGTATTACATGTGACTCACTTCTGAAATTCAGTGTGGGCAACATACCAGTGCCTCAAAATTCAATAAAGAATCATGAGAGAGCGAGATGTAATTTCATCACTGTTGGTCACCATTTGATTTACAATTGACCATAACTAGATGACCCATGGATTCCAACCACCCTCTTGCAAACATACACACTACCATTCAGAACTCGCTCTTGAATCCATTCTTGACATTTACTCAAAATTTACTTTAAGTACATATCACAGAGCAGAAAGTAAAGTGCTACCTTGCTGTACAAAGTGCTCCACACAGCACTCTCTCACGCTTTCTCTCTCTCTGCCTCACAAAAGTTGTAAAAACATTTTTTTAGGCAGGCAGGAAGAATTGCAAGAGCAAGTGACAACAAAATATTAGCTTCTTTTGCAGAGAGTTCATCACACTTACCTGTTTTTTTATTTTTGCAGAAGCGCGTGTTTGGTGAGCTTTATAGAGAATGTGAGTATATTTCTCTCATTGCGTGCATATGAGTATCAGAAACTCCATGGATCGGTTCCAAAGCCTCCAAAAATATCCAAAAGGATTTTTGTACACTACACCAGGGGTCACCAAATTTGGTCCTGGAGGGACGGTGTCCCGCAGAGTTTTGCTCCAGCCCTCAATAAAAACACCTGAACTATCTAATCAATGTCTTATAAGGTTAACTTGAAATTTCCAGGCAGGTGTGTTGAAGCTGGAGCTAAACTCTGCAGGACACCAGCCCTCCAGGACAGAGTTTGGTGACCCCTGTACTACACTATGATTTTACTTTTTAGTCTTAGATTTTTTTAAGAAAAGCTTTTTTTTTTTTTAAGAACCACTGTTTTAAGATCCAAAACTGAAGGCAACATTGCATGTACAGTATCATAAATAAAAGCCATACCAAAATGCATTTCAACAAGCTTAACATTGTTTACATCTTGTCAAATCAAAATTTTCAATTATTGTGATTATTAGTCTGATCCGGACATAATTTCTGCAACCAGGAATTTCCGACCGTTAGATTAATTCAAGATCAACGCAAACTTGAAGTAAAGGAAAGTGTGACTGTCTGCTGGGTTCCCACACCTTTTGATTAATGAATGTTCATGAATTGTCCATGACTTATCCATTAATCATCAACTGCTGGAATAGGGGTTTGAAAAATCATTTTAGAGAGACTGCACTCACAAAGATTTGTAGCTGATGAATATTTTAGAGCCGAGCACAACTTGACTGAATAGTCTCTAGAATTTTACATTTCCTTTTGCAGGCCCAATATTAAAAGTCTATAGCAGCCTATTTTAGATATGCTTTAGTTTACCATGACTGTTTGAAATAGGCTGGTTCGAAATTACACGGCTGCGGGCCATCATACATGTTGGCTCTTGCCACCTCTTCCTCATCCCAGTCAGTCCCTATAGCGTTAGTTCCAGGCAGGTTTTTGAGCTCGTAATCACGATTTCATACCACGACTAACGTCAAAAACTTTCTGAGCGCAAGGAATTGTAGCTAGATTATTTATTTTATTGCAACGTTACATTGACCTAAAATCGTTTTTTCATAGTGTACCACTTGCATAAACACTGCATCCGTAGGCAGTATTATTGGTAGGGGTATCAATCTAGTACATCAATCTAGTACGAGTTCACGGGTGGGAATTCACGGGGTTTGACTGCCGTTCCAGTGCACTTTCACAGGTTTTAAGGTTGGAAAAACATGGGTTACGAGTTGCCTGGAATGTGGCATCATACTAGGCTGAGGATACCTTTCCTCTACTTCCCAATGTGACGTCATCGCAGAGTTGAGTAAAAAAAAAAACGTTAATACTAGGGATGCACGATAATATCGGCACAACATCGGTATCGGCCGATAAAAGCTTAAAATGACCATCATCGGTATCGGCCGATATGAATATTTCTGCCGATGAGCCAAACCGATATTCTCCAAGTGAAATAATTGACCTGTTTTTCAGATGTGAATGTCTGTCTACATTTGTAAAATAATACATTTATGGTAGAATCAGTACAGAAGAGATACATGGATTTCTCTTCAGTAAAATTAAAGTTTAAATATATCAGGAAAAAATTTGTATATATATCGATATCGGCATCGGCATCGGCCAAAATTATTTTGAAAATATCGGCATATCGAATATCGGCCAAAATCCAATATCGTGCATCCCTAGTTAATACCAAAAACCTAGAAAACTGGTCTTTAAGACCATTTTTGAGACCTTTTAAAAATGATATACATATCTTGAGTGATTTATGTACCCATTAATCAAAATTGGTGGTTAACCTGCAACATGGCCTTTAATCCTCCTTTCCATTCTTTTCAATCGCTATACATTTACGGCAACATTCCATGTCCATTATTATAAAACCCGCGAGACACAACAAAATCACCAAACACAACAAAATCCTCCACCATCCTCCTGTTGTTATCGTTGTTGTTCTTTGTTTAAACATTGTTAAACGTCGCACACAAATGACAATCGCTGTCAACTGACTTAAGTCACATCCTAGTACACACGGTCGGTGTGAATGCAACCCTTTAAATGGTATTGGGAAATAGTTACCGCAAAATCATCCCAGTACTTCAGTACTGTACATTTAGTTCTGGAACTAAAGCGGTGCGAATTTAAGATGCTGTGTAAGCATAAAGTATGTACAGTAGTAATGCAACTCACTAGGTTTCATAACAGAGTCTGTATGTGTGTGTGTCTCATCATTCACTGATACAGTATTGTTCAAAATAATAGCAGTACGCTCTTAAGGCTGTGCAATTGGGCAATTAGTTGAAAGGGGTGTGTTCAAAAAAATAGCAGTGTCTACCTTTGACTGTACAAACTCAAAACTATTTTGTACAAACTTTTTTTTTTCTGGGATTTAGCAATCCTGTGAATCACTAAACTAATATTTAGTTTTATGACCACAGTTTTTTAAAACTGCTTGACATCTGTGTGGCATGGAGTCAACCAACTTGTGGCACCTCTCAGCTGTTATTCCACTCCATGATTCTTTAACAACATTCCACAATTCATTCACATTTCTTGGTTTAGCTTCAGAAACAGCATTTTTGATATCACCCCACAAGTTCTCAATTGGATTAAGGTCTGGAGATTGGGCTGGCCACTCCATAACATTAATTTTGTTGGTTTGGAACCAAGACTTTGCCCGTTTACTAGTGTGTTTTGGGTCATTGTCTTGTTGAAACAACCATTTCAAGGGCATGTCCTCTTCAGCATATGGCAACATGACCTCTTCAAGTATTTTAACATATGCAAACTGATCCATGATCCCTGGTATGCGATAAATAGGCCCAACACCATAGTAGGAGAAACATGCCCATATCATGATGCTTGCACCTCCATGCTTCACTGTCTTCACTGTGTACTGTGGCTTGAATTCAGAGTTTGGGGGTCGTCTCACAAACTGCCTGTGGCCCTTGGACCCAAAAAGAACAATTTTACTCTCATCAGTCCACAAAATGTTCCTCCATTTCTCTTTAGGCCAGTTGATGTGTTCTTTGGCAAATTGTAACCTCTTCTGCACATGCCTTTTTTTTTAACAGAGGGACTTTGCGGGGGATTCTTGAAAATAGATTAGCTTCACACAGACGTCTTCTAACTGTCACAGTACTTACAGGTAACTCCAGACTGTCTTTGATCATCCTGGAGGTGATCATTGGCTGAGCCTTTGCCATTCTGGTTATTCTTCTATCCATTTTGATGGTTGTCTTCCATTTTCACGTCTCTCTGGTTTTGCTTTCCATTTTAAGGCATTGGAGATCATTTTAGCTGAACAGCCTATCATTTTTTGCACCTCTTTATAGGTTTTCCCCTCTCTAATCAACTTTTTAATCAAAGTACGCTGTTCTTCTGAACAATGTCTTGAACGACCCATTTTCCTCAGCTTTCAAATGCATGTTCAACAAGTGTTGGCTTCATCCTTAAATAGGGGCCACCTGATTCACACCTGTTTCTTCACAAAATTGATGACCTCAGTGATTGAATGCCACACTGCTATTTTTTTGAACACACCCCTTTCAACTAATTGCCCAATTGCACAGCCTTAAGAGCGTGCATATCATGAATGCTGGGTCTCATTTGTTTTCTGAGAATCTACTGAACCTACTGGTAACTTGTTTGCCATGTAGCAATAAAAAAATATACGAAAAACCTTGATTATTCTGGTTAGTCACATTGTACTGCTATTATTTTGAACAATACTGTATGTACTGTACATGCATGTGGGTGACCGATTCCAGACTCTTCTTGTTCTGACAGTCTTTTCAAATAAAAAAGAACCTCCATCACATCAGCAAGAATAGGAGAATGACTCTTTCAGTTGTGGGAAGAGAGCAGGATTTTCAGCCTTATATATATATATATATATATAGACCCAACCTTAAACATTATCACTGCTTTCCTGTCTCTCACTCACATACACACAAAAATTTCACCTGTACTTGAAAGAGCACTCCCTTTGCTTTGCCAATAATCTTTTAATGACAGCCTTTCTACAGGTCTTTTTCCATTATGTCTTAAGCAAGCGGTCATTCAGCCCCTTCTCAAGAAGTCTGCTCTGGACCATTTTGATTTCACAAATGATTGGACATTTTCAAAGCTACCCTATATTTCAAAAATATTGGAGAAAGTGTTTTTTATCTCAGCTGAGCTTTTTTTTTTGGCTAATAATTATGTGCTAGATGCTTTTCAGTCTGGTTTTAGGACAGGACACAGCACTGAATCAGTTTTATTGCAAGTTTCCAATGATGTGTTACTCATTGCAGACTCGGGTAGTTGAGGAGCTTTTATTATGCTCAAACTTAATGCAGCTTTTGATCTAATAGATCTTGATATCCTTATTAACTTATTTAGAGCTAGGGCTGGGTATTGTTCAAAATCTTTCGATCCGGTGCCAATTTCGATACCTCAGTTTCGATACCGGTTCCTAACGATACTTTTTTCGATACCATATATTTTAAAATCCATTTCAACATCAGCACAAATACATTAAACACAAAACTTTTATTTTTTAATTAAAACAAATTCTGGTAACACTTCACACTCAGGATAACATTATTAATACAACTGGTTGTGCTTTTTGGATAGGGGTGCACCATTCAGGGGCGGACTGGGACCAAAAAGTTGTCCTGGACTTTCTGGCCCACAGCAGCCCACCACATCATAACGCAAACACCCCTGTTTTGATGTCAATAATTTAATATTTAAGTATACAGTTTGGTATTTAGCGACTCCTAGTGAGGGATACATGCTCATCAAGACACAATCATTCTTCTAGAACTCACACTTTGCATTCAGTTAGCAGATCCATATCAATCATGCATGAAGTAAAAGTTTATAAACTCAAACGATAGCTGTATGTTCTTTATAGATGAACTGGACTTCTTTATTCATTCAAGATGTTTAATAATAGATAATCTTTGGCTTGGTAATAAAAGTTCATGATCCAATTAGTGAACCGATGATTCTTTTGAGTCAATCTTTTAAAATAATCATTTATTTTGTTTAACGAAACCAGTGTTTCAAAAACTTGATAGATCTGAGGTGCAGGGCTCTTACAATTGCTATCCTGACGTCCTGGGGCTATTGTGTTTTCCTGTCCGATGTGCTATTGTGAATATTGATGTAAAATTCCTATCTTGATTTGCGTTGTTCACTCGCTTGCAGGGGTGAAACAGATCATGGCCGATCGTTTGCATTTGTTTCTAAATATTGCTGATTCAAGCGTTTTAAACAATTTGTGCGCGTTCGGAGCTTGTGGTCACTCATTCAAAGCACGCGCTGTGAGCAGAATTACAGACAATGCGCGTACAGAGAATGAATTCATCTTTCGCGTATCGTAACTTCTGAATAAACACATACACACACAATTAAATCAAAATAATTGTCTCTGCAAGTATTCTCGTAAACACAGTCGGTTATGTTTTAAGTGAACGTATACAGTGGCCTGCTGCTTAGAGAAATTCGCTGTACCGGATAAATCTGTCTCTCTCTGTTTTTTTGACGACCTGAAAGGGGGCGTGTTTCAAGATACGCATCGAGTAGACCAAACTAAACAGGGAGGGATGGCAAAACACTCATCCAAACAAATGCTTCATTAACACCGGCTTTGGTTGCAATACTCTTATCGCATATGTTGCACTTTGCTGACTCGGCATCCACTTTTATAAAGTGTAGCCGGTAACATTTTTAGAAAAAACAACTACAGTTGTGTTGTGTGACTGCGTGTATCTTCAGAAATCCTCCCCGTCACGTCACGTGGTGGTGGACAGCCAATCACGGCGAATTTGGATCCTTACATGCATGTATGCTACAAGCTCACACAGACACAGCCTCTCAGCAAAAAAAAAAAAAAAAAAAAAAAAAAAAAAAAAAAAAACGGCCGCTTGGCTTTTGGAACCGAAATTTGGCACCGTAAAATAAATTATTTTTCGATACTCATAGTATCGAAGTTTTTCGTTCGATACAATAAAAGGTATCGAAGTTCGGTACCCAGCCCTATTTAGAGCATGTTGTGGGTCTAAGAGGGACTGTTTTAAAATGGTTCCCTTTCAAGGGAACTTAGAACTGCATCCTCTAGGGGTCACTACGGGGAAACACCTCATCATGACCAGTGTCTGAAGCACACATTAGCCGCATTTCCACTGTCGGGCCAGTGCGAGCCAGGGCTTAAAGCGGGCCGGGCGGGGCTCATAGCCCCGGTCCAGTAGCACCGAGGCCAGAATAGCGCAGGGTTTCCACAGTGGAGCTTGAAGCACCGCTGCACGTCACTAAAACACGCCCTTACACGCCTCTCAGAACAACGTCATGCAACCTCATTATTTCACCAACAAAGAGAAGTTATCAGAAAACTAAGAAATAAGTCACTGGAACATGCGCGATCACAAAACGAAGATGATAAAAGCGGCAGTTTGTTTGCATGCTTTGTTATATATTCAAATTCAAAAGCATGATGTTTTAACTATAGAATAAGTGATACATTGATCATATTGTTTTAATTTATCAGGACTCAAAATAATTCACAAATAAATACACTTATTTCTATTTTATTTATTTATTTTTAACGCTCATGGATAGCCTGCTTATTCAGTCGAGTCTGTTTCTGCTTATTAGCCACAGCCGTCACATTTAGAATGAAGCTCCCGAACAAAAAACATTGTTTGGCTATATTCTTTTATGATAGGCAACGTGAGAAAAACTCTGGAGACGAGGCTTGTGACAGATAATATAAGTTACTTAATAAATACACGATTGTGATAGAGAATAAGAAGCTGACGTCTAATTTCTTCAAGCGGTCATATTTTAAAATGTTTACTATGGTAACATGTTTAGCGTGCATATCTTTTTCATCACTTATAAATATTTCTGCCTTGTTTAGTGATTATAATCCACATTGGATCAAGTTATTTCAAACACTCACTGCTGACTGAAAGAGAGTTTTGAGCTCGACTTATTTAAAAAAAAAGTGTTAAATGCTGATGTTAAAGCGGTTATCTTTTTTAAATGATCCTCAGCGCAGACTCTCTATTTTTATAAAAGCTCCCAAACAAAAATCATTATTATATTTTGATGATATGCAACGTGGAGCTAAACTCACGAAACGACAGATACAATGTTACTTAATAAATGTGATAGAGAATAAGAAGCTGACGTCTGATTTATCCGAGCGGTCATTTTTAACATGTTTACTAGTATATAACGTTAATGTTTAGCGTGCATAATCTTTTACATCGCTTATAAATATTTCTGCCTTGTTTAATGATTATAATCCACATCGGATCAAGTTATTTCAAACACTTGCTGCTTACTAAGAGTGAGTTTTAAGCTCAACTTATTTTAAAACGTCTTAAATGCTGGTGTTAAAGCTGTTATCTTTCTGAAATGATCCGCGCTGACGCTCTCCAGACGCTGAGAAACTCCGCCTTTGTTCGTAACCCCTCCTCTAGCCCCAGCTGGCCCGCTTTGGCCCAAGGTTTTCGTCGGGCCGAAAAAACCTGGCCGTTGGCCCCGAGGAAGCCCCGGCGAGGCACGATCAAGCCCCGGAAGTGACAGTGGAAACGCGACTGGCCCTGGCACGCACTAGCACGCCCAGTCCTAGCTCGATAGTGGAAACACGGCTATTGAAAAAACACCAACGAGCGTGACTATAAACAGGCACCGGGAGAACACGTCATTCTCTTCTTCGTCTTGACTGACTGTTCTGTTCAAAGCGTGCATCTGAAAGAACTGGTTAGAGCGATCTTTCTCTGTCTATCATGGCATTTACTAGCAAGCGTTTAGACAATGTGTGCATCCGTGTCAGTGTTATTTGACACCTGATGACACACGCGATCTTTGCGTCAGCTCTCAGTTCCAAAAACTCACCTGAAAACTAAGGGGGATCTTGCATTTTCAGTTGCTGGCCCAATACGGTGGAAACCATTCCACCAGACATCAGATCTGCAGCCAGTTGGTGTTTTCAAATCTCGAGTGAAAACATGCTGGTTTTTCTATGGCTTTTAATTGTTGGCTTTTGGCAGTTGTAAATTGCTTTAATTTTTTTTTCTATTATTGTGGATTTTTGTTTTAACTATTCTCATCTTGTTGTGTTGCTGTACAGTTCTTTAGTCTACTTTTTAGTGGAGAGGACTCTATAAAGTAGACTTGAGACTTGACACTTGAGACTAGAACAGCCATTGAATTTTCTTGAGAAGTGATGAGAGATGATATGACTCTTACTGTATGGATATGTTTGTGTACAAGTGTGACTTTGGCATACAAAAAAAAAGAAGAATAAGATGAAAAAATGAACATAAGATAACATTTAACACATTTCATTTAAAATAAAAGTTCAGCAACACAAAATAATGGGTCTCATTTATAATTGCTTGGATTATTCATATGTATGTTCAGGAGAACTTCTCACTTCTCAGATCACATAGTGATGAAATTTATTTTAAATTAAATATCTACACATAAAATGTCATATTAACATGCTTTAAAGGCCACTGGTATATGTGTGGTATCACTTGTTCCTATATTTTTTGTGATAAAAAATACTTTATACTATGTAATCATACACAGATTTCACATACAAATTTGATAAGTGTATGAGTCCCATTGTCTTATTTAGTAACAAACAATCTGACATATTTATAAACTGTGTTCTCCTTGTGTGAATTCATAATTAATTTGCTAAAACCTGCTAGTTTTAATTAACATAATAATGACAAGAGACAAGTGACATCCCAGAGAGTCAGGTTAAAAAAAGACTTTCACCTGAGGAGGTGATAATTGAGAATATTTAATGAATCTTTTTTTTTTTTTTTAAAGAAGGCATTGTTTGTCACTTTTTCTGCTTCACTGGAAGTGATTGCATACATTTTGTGTATACTTGGATACTACCGAAACACACTGTGGAGCACACAATATCTCGATATGGTAACATCCTCTGTGTCCAATAAGCCTGATATCACATGTTGCCCAGGGTTCAGCGTATCCTTCCACCTCCATCGGCTGACCAGACATGGCTTTGGAGAAGAGCAGGTAGTTTAAACACAGAAAGAATACAAAAGAAAATGTGTTGCTCTCCAGTACATAAACCCCGTCCTTTCTAACTCCTGGCAGCCGGAGCACAAACAACGAGAGAGCAAATCTCACCCCGAGAGAGTGTCAGAGCTCACTCTGTGTGAAAACCAAATACACTCTGGGCTATCACACGAAACAGATGAGAAATTCGAACATAGAGTGTTTGAATACAAATCCATCAGCCGGTGTTTCCCAGAAATGGTCCAAATCGGACCTGCCTTGAAACAAACAGGCCTAATACACAATACACAAAAAGATAAAAATAAACGGTGGAAAACCAACGGAACGACAGAGCGCCAGAGAGAAGAATTAGATTAGACAAAGCTAATGCACCCCACGGTTTTTAAACACCTTTTAAAGGATTTGTTAGATAAGCTTGGTCTCCGCGCATGGCCCCTAAAGGATGTTAAAATCGATGGATGAGGGCAGCTTTACTGGAGGCTATGAGGAAGGGAAACATTATTTAAATATGGCGGCGCAGGGAATGATGAATATGAAATAGCATCATATATTTTCACTGCTGCCATTAAAGACAAAGCAAATATCTCATTGTATTTACTCACACCTGTCGGAATAATACCACATCCAGGACAGACATATGAACAAGACGAGATGCGATTGGCATGGTTAAGTGCTAAATAAGCATTTTATGAGGAATGTTACTGAGATTAATGGATTATTCCCTCGTGTGAGGGTCACATCTAACTGAAAATCTAAATCCACATTGATCTATTGAACATACACACGCAATTCAGAGTTTTAATTGGGTAGGATAACTAACTTGATAGATCATCTAAATCTGTAAAATTATTCCACTATCATATTGAAAGGATATCCTGATAAGCTGTTGGCTGATCGCAACCCAAAAATGCAGACCTGTTAGTCGCGAACCCCAAGGAATAAACAATGCTAATTGCAAATAAAATAGTTATTCTAACCAAATAATGAATAAGTAGCTTATTAATATGTTTACAGAGACAAGAAAATGCTTCCTATATCTTCTGTTGCTCACGTCAAAAACTGTGCCTCAAATCAACATCTACAATATTTTTGCGCTGAATCATCTGTAACAAGGAAACAGCTATCCAAATAAGACCAATGCCAACACGATATGCCCAGTCCTCAAAAACCATCAACAAAACCACAAAAAGCAAAAGAAAAAAGGCCTAGACTGCATTAAATACAAGTTCACTTGCAATATGGTTTGTGCAGAACACAATGCGTTTTGTGCACAGAAAAAATTAAATAAATGTCTGTTGAAAACAAAGCCATCAAAAGTAAACATTTAAAAACCATATTTGTCCTATTTTCTATTTTGACAATGTCATGTTGATACCTGGCATTTAAACAATAATAAACCCTGTATGAGTAACAATAAATGACCCTGTAGCATAAAAGCATGCATAACAACATCAACAATAAAAAGTTTTATCATTATATTTAATAGTATTGCTAAGCTACTGATTTCACAGTATTAGAAGTCTCCGTGTCAGTAGTTCTCGCTGGTGGGCATTGTTAATTGATTTGTGGCCCACATAGCAGCGCGGTGCTCGTTTTCCAGGCAGGAGGTATTTATGGAGATGTGCTTGTGCTGTCAGCTCTCATAGCCTGTAATATTATTACTCTGATCATCTGATAACTGCCCGCAGCACAATCACAAGTGATTCCACTAGCAGCACAGGCCATGTTTATGTACTTTTGATTATGAGGCAGGACCTAAAATATCTATATTTCACTTTAATGAGAAGGACACAAGTGCAATTAACACATTAAACTACACTGCAGTGATGAAATAACAATAATAAAGCATCTGGTGCATGATTTCTTAAATAAAAACTATAATAATTTCACTTCAAAATAAATAATCATTCGCTAATTTTCAAAATCAAAGTTACACATCTACACTTTAAGATAATACTGTCACATTGTGAAATTTTACTTCAATTTAAAACAGTTATTTAATAAGTTTTAAAATGTCATTTATTCATGTGATACTGAATTTTTTGCATCATTACAGTATTTCTGTGTCACGTGATCCTTCAGAAATCAATATAATATAATGATTTGCTGCTTTAGAAACTTTATTGTTACCGGTATGAAAAGAAAAATAATAAATAAGTTGTGCTACTTAAAATTTTAATTTGTATTCACTGTTTGATTAATAGAAAGTGCAAAATAACTTTTTTTTTTCTCAATGTGACTTTTCCAAACTCTCTACAGTCACTTTTGATCAAATCAAAGCATTCTTGCTGAATAAAATTATGAATAAATAATTCATAAGATTAAGGCATGCAGTGTCAAAAGGTCATCACATATGATGGTCTGGATGTAATACCACAGTCTAAATGGTTAAAAATAGATTTTAAAGCATGCTTCACCAGCATCAAACTGTACATTTATGTTATGAAAATGTTGAATCATTTAAAATAATATAAACCAAATTTCATTCAATTTAATATTAAGAATAAAATGACCTAAATGGCTATGTTGGGCACGTGAAATCTACCACTATTGCTGTATAATGATTTTTAAATAACGGAGCTCCAGATTGTTTCATCTGTCCCATGAAAGTTACTGACACAGTCTCACCTCAATTAGACCGTTATCTCAGCAGCTCATATAGACATTTCCACATAAAATGTGTTTTTTTTTTTCTCCCACTCATGAACTTTAAGATGGAAGTCTCAAAAGCCAAGAGGGCCTATTAAGAGATAATTACTAATTATGCTAATTTGTAAAGTTGTGCTATTTCTTTCCTTCGGTCATTTTATTGACAGTTCCTCTGGAGGAAACCAGAGTTAATATCTTTTTTTTTCTCTCCCCTCCCCAGCCAAACGCACTGAGGAGGACGCCGTGTCCTAATAAACAGAATATTTCACGCTTAATCAGGGAAGTGTCTGTGAATTGAAACGCTCCCGTCACACAGGTCTCTGGTTGCCGCTGGTGATGACCTTCATTAACTTCTTAAATGCTAGCGGTGTTATACGGGCGTTCACCAAAAATTCCTTATCACCAGTGCACACAAAGAGGAGAGTGTAATGAAGTAGGGCTTGGGACAAAAATTATGTTTACATCTGGTTTCAGCTAAATGCGTTTCCTTTTCCGGTACAACCGATTTGAGGTGTCAGGATTATTCCGGAGCAAATCTTCATCCTTAATCAGCCTAAAGATACCTCATATTGCTTTAATCAGAAAACAAGATATAATATCAGATGAAATAATAAGACATAATGAGCGTTTAACAACAACAACAACAACAACAACAAATAGATTGACAGCGAGAAAGGCTATCGATTACAATGAGATTAGACTTTAGCCATTTAGATGTGTATAAGAAACTGAAAAAAGCACAAATGTCAGGGCATGACAAAACTTCTCCAGGCCCCAAAAATACCCTTAGATTCCAGAGGGTTTACTACTCTCTAAACTGGCCTATGGGGAATATGTGCAGCATTTGAGACCCGTTTGACTCTCTGCTGGCCTTTCTCGTATCTGTGGCCTCTGACCGGAGATCGTCACAACCGTTAGACCTTCTGGAGGTAATTACTGCACCGATTTGACCACATGTCTGTCAACATCCACACACGTCAGGACACACTGTTAGACATACCAAAAATAACAGACGATACATTCATACAGTATAGGACACAAACACAAGGCTGTAACATTTGATCCATTTAAATAAACTAAACAAAATACAGCATGTGAGCTCTCACACAAATCACAAAACACACAATCCTTGTGAAAACGTACACTTTTGCATGGTTTTAAAGTATGGTAAAGTATGCATGGTTTTAACAGAAAATATACTTTAAAATAATATAGTTAAGAGTAAACTGCCTTCTGACACAATTGGCTATTTGCAATTAAATAAAAATGTACTATTGTTTAAATTAATCTTAAATGCAATAAGCTGAACTTTATAGTTTTCTGACTCACATATACAGGATTTAAATCCAATTTCATAATTCGTTTGATTGTCTATGAAATATTCTTACAATGTGGAATGCAGAATGACAAATATTGACCGTAAACTAAAATATACCATGTGTGGTACATATAGCATTTACCAAACATACAATGTGTGTGTGTATGTGTGTGTGCGCACGTACACATATTTGACATTTTAAAAATATTAACTTTAAAATGTATAGCAATCAATAACACACTAAAATTAACATCAAAAAGAGTGGACTTCTTTAAAGTATGACGAAAACAATGATTTAAAATGTACTTCAAAAGTGCTCTTTTAAAGGTCTGAAGAAACAGAAATAAAAGTGTACACATTAGTGGTCTTTACTTCATTGTCTTTTTCTTATTAATATAGTAGTATATATTTTTAAGATCTGAAGTACATTACAAGTGCACATTCAATTTTTTTCACTACACTCATTACACTCGGGGGGATAACTGGGCCTTGGTTATTTCGCACCAGAGCTAACGAAGAGAACGACCTCATCCACTGGCCTCAGCGGGGCAGTCGCACACTTCAGCAACCACTAACCTTTAACAAGTTCAGAACTACGTAAATCTAGTTCTTCTACAGCAATGCATTGACTTATCCAACACTGTATTATATAATACTTCTCATATGCTACGCCAGTATGGTTCGCTTTTGACCTGCTTACCTTGAACTTATCAGTAAACAACGAAGCAATTCCTCAACACACACACATTCTTGTTCAAACGGATTTTAGTACCAAGTACATGAGGTTAAACAAGCACATACTTGATAGCAATAAGAGAAACTGTCCCAGTTTTGAGGATTAATCCCTATTGTTTGCATGCGTGTTACCTCAGTTACCTCTGCTAACATTACCGCTACGCTACAATGACTCGCAAAAAAACACATCGGGAGCAAAATCTTCTTACGTGCGTTTGAATACACATTGGTTTTAATGCACTGGACGTTCTGCAATAATCTGAAGCATTTGCTGAGGATTAGACCGTCAAATGCCATGTCGATATAATCCCGGAACAGCACCCATTTGTCAGGAAGACAATAAAATGAATTGTTTCAGCTTTCAGAAAACTGAGTGTTTATTAGAACGAGACACAGGATTATGTTTTCATCTCCATTATGAAAGAGGGAGAAGTTAAAACAATCTGCTGACTTTATCTGGTTTTTATGTGATTAATTTAATCTAAATTCCCCCCGAGTAAAGTCTATTGTCCCAGTGGAAATAAAATATTTTATTGTAATGATGATGAAAAAGATAAAGATGATTGTGAAAATTTGCTGGTGTAAATAATCTGACCAGTACGTACACTTTATAGCATGTTTTTCCATGTTTCTACTCTTCTGTCCAGCACTATCATTTCCCATTAGCTCAGCTGATTAATTAGCCTTTCACACACACACACACACACACACACACACACACACTTACACTCTCCTCTAATGTTTATATGCAATGCTTAATGTTGTGTGACCAATTCTGTCATTTCCATTATGTAAATATATTTGCTTCGATGTTACACTACAACTATTGTCTACATTCTCACGATTGCTCGGGATATTAATACTCTGGGTTACAGGTCAGACCGCAGTTGTCGACAGACATCAGTGTGTGTATTGCACGATGCTAATGATACTTCATGAAATGACTCCACACCGCAGGCCACCAGAATCATTCCATCACAATGTCCTGGAAAGCAAAACCAGGAACAATTTTTTTAAATATGGCTCGACAGTCTCATATCGCCTAATCACTGTAACACACTCAATATTTAAATTAAACAATCATTGTTTTTTACAAGCCTTGTTCAAATGTAAGACATTTAGCAAATTTCATGATCTCAGAAAAAGCATGCAATGCAGATGTTAATAAACCCCAAGCAAATCCGTGTCCGTTGGCCAGAGAAGGCATACCGCGGGCAATGTGGCTGATCAATGCCACCGCACCACGCAAAGCTGTCACAGCAGACGCAGAGGTGTTTCTGAACCTCACCACCATCACACACCTCCATTTATTACCAGCCACCAAAGTAGGATGAGAAGCAAGCGTGCCTGCTGTCATTCAATCACAGTACACTGCGTTGTTCTCATTACACTGTGATCAAATTTCAGAGTTGATAATGGAAATACACTCAACTGATCTCCCTAAACAGGACTAATTCTACAAATAAAGAAATAATAAAATATAAAAAAACACAACAATAATAATAATAATAATAATAATAATAATACAATTTATAATAATACATATATAGAAATAGTTTTAAATAAGAGCCATGCTATACATGCAAATAATGAAATGTACTTCAATATATTATATATAGACCTATTAAGAATATACTAGTAATCCCATTGCTCAGTTATCCAATCCAAGGAGCGATGAAAGATTACCTTAAGGAACTATTTAAAATAACTCTTGTTGGAGTACACTAATTAGCTGGATGTTAGAATTGATTTTTACTTAATTAAAGCAGGGGAGTTAGAATATTTTTTATTTATTTAATTTTTTACAGTGAAAACGTGCTGTTGTTAACTTAAGGAGATCTGTGTACTCGATCTGACCTTTGAAAATGACTTTCGTTTAGTCATGTGAACTCATGTTGGCAAGTTCATTCAGAAATAATAATGAGAAATGTAGACATTACTGCATAAAGTGCATTTTTGCTTATCTCACAAAACAGTTTAAGGTGTGTACTGTAACCGTAAATTATATATTTGTGTGTGTGTGTGTGTGTAGCTATGATTATATACATTGTAAACAATCTGAACACACCTGAAAATCAGTTTCAGCTTAATTTATGGGTAAAATGTCAGGTTACTTACAACCTGTTGTGAAGTCCATAGCACTCTGAATTTAAATAATAATGAAGAAAAACTAGTTTTTGAGCAAAAGGGTTTTGAGAAATTGAGTAAAAATGATATAAATGGAAAAAAAAACAGACATAAGGACATTCTGACAATGAGTTATTATACATATAAATAATTTATTATACATATGATAACAGTTTTAACTGTAAGGAATTTTAATTTTATTTCAGATGACCTAATGTTGTAACATCTACATTTATGATTTCATTTTATATATTTTCTCTACATTAAATTCCAGAACCAAAAGTAATTTTAAAAGGTCAGATTAATTCCTTAAGTTATAGCAAACCCACACGTCAGTTTTACTGTGCCTAATCATAGTTATAGTTTATTTACATGATCTACAATTACAGAAATCCCATGAATGCGCAACAACGCTCAGGAGAGTCAGTATAGAAGTACAATCGCAGGATGTGAATGAGGTCAAATCTTATATCTGAGGTTACGGCTAGGAGAGATATCAGCCTACTGTAAATACTGGAAGTACAGACCGAGAAATAAAGAGAGTCTTTCCTCTTGCATCAGTGCGCATCTGAACCGAGCTGTCATACGGTTACACACACCTTGAGAGAGGAAGGATTCTGACGTGTCCGATGCGCATCAAACACAAACACATGTAAAGATATCCAGACTGCGCAGTTGCGCTGAGATGATCGCTACTTACTGCTGCGTATTCCAGCCAGCTTTCTGAGAGACAACGTCATTTAGCTAACGACTTATAACTGAAATAAACTTTACCTTTTCGCTTAGACCTTCTCCTCCTCCTCCTCTTGAACTTGCATTTGACTTGGCTGCTGGGGACCGATGCCATGGTGCTCAGATTTTGGAGAACTTGTGCTGCTTGATGTTTCTGAAGTTGCCGTGCTGCAGTTGCGCACGCGAAACGCTCCAGGAATATCAGCGTCGCCTTATTCCGCCTCACGCTCTTCTAAAAAGCTCTCGATAACAAACAAAGTGCTCCTCGCCTGTCTGGCCGCTTTTGAAGCTCAGCGGACTGCCGCGTCCTCCTCTCGCGTCTGGAGAGCGCGTCTGGAGCTCCTGCGCCTCTCTGCGCGTTTTCGCACCAGCAGCCACTTTGAATCCAATCATGCAGGACGAGTGTCTATTTGCTGCCGCAGATTCTAATTAGAGCCAATCATGAGAGTCCTTGCGCTCTGACATCACGACCGATGACACATCCCCATCCCATCCCATGCTGGCGAGCGAACTCTCCCTTCATCTCCGAGTGAGTGATGGCACTGATGCGCTTGAATGAAAGGACAGACAGGAGGTGAGATGTGGCTGGGACAGCAATAGTTACAAAAATACAGTAGAGCATGAAACTAAAAAGTTTGACAACATTAATGAAAATGTTTCAGTTTATCCAATAAAATAGAAATGATGTCATTAGAAATTATATGAGGCAGCTAGAAATGTGAGAATTTCTCCATTTTACTTTAAATAACTACAGCATTTGAGATGGCTGGACAAGTTTGTGTCTATACTAATATAGTATAGTCTATAGTATCATTAAATAATGTTATAATGTAAATATTTTAATTAAAAAGTGGCATTGTGGAAAATCTAGCTTTTTAATATGGGGGTCCCCCATATTAAACAACATTTCAGCTTTTAGACTGAAAATAATTTATAAGCCCCTTTTTCTTCCTTTTGTTAAAGGAATAGCACACCCAAAAATGGAAAATGTGGTTAAAATTTAGTCAGCCCATCCAGGTGTCCAGGTGTTTTTTTTTTTTTTTTTTTTTTTTTTTTTTTGAAAAGATTAGGAGAAATGTAGCATTATATCCCTTGCTCACCAATTGATGTTCTGCAGTGAATGGGTGCCATCAAAATGAAAGTCAAAGCATTTGTGAAAAACATCACAATAATCCATAAATAATCCACTCCACTCCAGTCCATCAGTAAATGTCTTGTGAAGTGAACAACATTTTTGTTTCAAAACCACAACTGAAGTAAGACTCCAAGGCACCAAACTGCTCCCCGGGCGCCACAGCAATATGAAATATCACTTTCATTTTTATCAATTTGATCTCACTTAAAATTAGGTAGTAATTTTGGCTCATCCATGTTCATCCCACTATAAGAAGCAAAATATTTCCTCAGAAGAGTAACTTTAAGATAAGTGCAGCTTTAGAAACATGTTCTGAAGCAACCGTACTCTTCCCCTAAAGCAAATACCTCTCCAATCTGCTGATCGACAGATTTCTAAACTGAAATAATCGTAGACATACATGCATTGATGTTGACATTTTGCTAACAAAACAAAAGGCAATTTTCTCCCCTGTCAAATGTCATTAGACTCCATCTAAAATACCAGCAGTGTGACTACTTGGTGACATTTACTGCAGGGAAAAAAAATGGAGAGTGAATGGAAGTACATTTGAAAACACGGCATATTTGCTGACAGAAAAGTCACTTTGAAATTCCTTTGTGTGCTTGGGACGTTTCCATGAAGGCTATAGGGAAAAAGTGTGTGTTTGCATGGGTACCTGTGTGTTTGTGTGGGTGGATAGGAGAGGGTGTTGGGTGGTCTGCGGGGACACTGGTTGCCCGGAGGACATCCACAAATGTCCATGTAAATTGCAGTTTAAGAGAAATCAATGGTGGTGACAAGTTGCCAATGCCACTATCTGGGGACATAATGAACATTTGGCGAAGCAAACTGTTTCCTGATAACCCCATAGGGTGTGTGTGTGTGTGTGTGTGTGTGTGTGTGTGTGTGTGTGTGTGTGTGTGTGTGTGTAAGAAAGAATATCCGCACAGCTCGTCTATTCACAAAGAATTGCTTCTATATGCACAAGTAAACAAAGGACGATAAACTGAGACCAGCACAAAGTGAAAGGGGACGAGACAGACAGACCTACTGAAGGGTATTCATTGATTTCAGGTCAGATCGGAGAGGATATCTGCCTCACTACACAGGTTTGCAGAAGCAGCTAAAATTGGTGAAGACACCAGGTTTAAAAAAAAAAAAAAAAAAAAAAAAAAAAATGAATAATAATAATAAGTTTATAAGGCCAATTGAGAAAAGTAAATACTTAAATACTTAGTCTGCACAATAAACATTAATCTTATGTTAATAAAAAAATATTCATTTGTTATTTAAAATAATGAAAAGGTTAAAATAAAGTGACTTCTTCTTCTTCTTCTTCTTTCGTGTGTCGTCATCAAATGTCCAGCTCAGTAGAACTCAGCCACGTTCTCATCTCAGGTCCCACGTCGAAGAGGCCGGCCTCCGAAGGTGGTTTATACAGTGGACAGGTGGTGATTATGTGCTCAGCGGTCTGCTCTGGCTCCCCACACTCACACACTGCTCTGTCCTCCAGGCCCCACTTCCTCATCGATGCTTTGTAAAGTGACAGTCATGTATGAGACCTTTAGAGTACTCCGTTCAATTGTTCAGAATCAGAAACAGCTTTATTGCCGAGTATGTTTGCACATGCAACACACAGGAACAACACACAGATAATAAAGACATGTGAAACACACACACACACACACACACACATTTTATTAAGTAAACAAATGGGGTATTGCACATCTTTTTATTGAACAGTAGGCAAGAAGATTTAATTTAACTGTTCATGAGGCAGGTTGCCTAGGGGAAGAAACTTTTCTTGTGCATGGCAGTCCTGGTGTTCAGTGCTCTTTAGCTCCGGCCAGACGGTAAGTGTTCAAAAAGGAGATGGCTTGGATGTGAGGGATCCAGAGTAATCTGATCCCTTTTCCTCACTCTTAAATATAATTCTTGAAGGGTGGGACGGGAAGCATCAATCCTGTACAATTTTCTGATTTTGTACTTGAGCCAAACCAGATTATTATTGAAGTGCACAGGACAGACTCAATTATGGCTGAGTAGAACTGTGTGATCAGCTCCTGTGGCAGGTTGAGCTTCCTCAGCTGGCGAAGGAAGTACAATTCTCTGTTGGGCCTTTTTAACAATGGAGTCAATGTGATTGTCCCACTTCAGGTCCTGAGAGATGGTGGTACCCAGAAACCTGAATGACTCTACTTCATCCACAGTGCTGTTCATGATGGAGAGTGCAGTGGGGTTTCTCCTGAAGTCCACTAAAATCTCCACTGTTTTGAGAGTGTATAGCTCCAGGTTGTTAAGACTGCAAAAGACAACCATCTGTTCAACCACATTTCTATAGACTCACCATTGTCCTGGATCAGAGGTTCCCAACCTTGTTCCTGGAGGCCCCCCAACACTGCATGTTTTCCATGTCTCCTTAATCAAACACACATGTATCAGTTCATCAGCTCTTTAGCAGTGACTCCAAGACCTGAATTAGGTGTGTCAGATAAAGGAGAGATGCAAAATGTGCAGTGTTGGTGGACCTTCAGGAACGTGGTTGGGAACCACTTGTCTTGGATGAAGCCTATGAGTTTAGCAGTGATCCTCAAATAAGGCTCTGCAAAGTTTAGCTCTAACCCTAATCAAACACACTGAGTTTCCTTAGTAAATCAGAGGTAAGTTTGTTTGATTAGGGTTGGAGCTAAATTCTGCAGGTAAGTGGATCTCGCGAGCCAGATTTGAGGATCACTGGAGTGTAGTGTTGTCTGCAAAATTCAGGAGCTTGACAGAGGGGTCAGTAGA
This sequence comes from Carassius gibelio, assembly GCF_023724105.1. NCBI lineage: Eukaryota > Metazoa > Chordata > Actinopteri > Cypriniformes > Cyprinidae > Carassius > Carassius gibelio. The sequence goes on from NC_068394.1 coordinate 17,115,900, forward strand.
GGTGCAGTCATTGGTGTAGAGCAGATGTGGCTAATGTCCTACAGAGTTGTGTTCCTACCTTGACAAAAACTAACATACCTGAAGCTTTCTAGTAACATTTAGACCTTGATTGGCTGGTTCATGTGTGTTTGATTCGGGTTGGAGCTGAACTCCGCAGGACTGTGGCTTTCTAGGACCAGTGTTGGCCACCTCTGGTGTAGAGCGAGAAAAGTGGTGGGGAAAGAACACATCCCTCCGTCAGCTTGGCTTTCTTGCATTTCCACTGCAGTTAGTACCATTTTAAAGTGGGTGGGTTTATAGTTGGGTATATAGGGTTAGGGTTAGGGTTAGGGTTAGGGCTAACCTCTACTGCCGTGACATCATTATATAACTTTTTATTTTTAATTTGGGTTGCCCCATCTAGCCTGGTGCTTTTCTTCTCTTCTGCTTCCTGAAGACCTGACTCACATCATCTCCACTGATCTGAAATGCAGGAGTGGGGAGAGGGGGTGGTGTGGGATGTGAGACCGGGAGTTTCAAATCTGCAGTCAAACTCATCCACACTGAAGCAGGGTCATAAAGCAGGGTTCTGTTCTTACTATAAATGAACTTACTGCTGTTAGGGATTAGAAAATGTAAGCCTGCAGATTTAAAAGAAGTTATTTAAAATGAATTAGATTGATTGTAATTTAGGGCTGGACTGGTTGGGGATAGTTTTCACTATACTGATCACTGTCCATGGGGCTAAACTTTGAGAAGGGTCTGGCTGCAGACGTGCACTTGCACTCTCAGACTTGCATTCTCAGACTTGCACTCTCAGACACTTGTGCTTCCGCTAGCGACGTCACTTGTAGTCCTTATTTTTTATTTTTTTGTTCTATTTATTCATAACTTTTTGTTTGAATCTCTCAACATTTTGCAACAGTAGCCAGGTGGTGAAGACAAGAAAAAAAATAAACTAAATTGCAATGTCACTTGCAATTGCTTCTTGCACTCTCCGCTACCTGTGACGTCACTTGCAATCAACACAAATCATGCATGTTGCCAATGGAGACAAGATGCTGTGGTGGTGATTAAACGATTAAAACTAAATAAGTAGGCCTACTACTATACACTTTCGTTAAGCGTTTTCCTCTTGTAGAAAAAAAAAAAAAAAACGTAATATGTATTATGTATTAGGCTACGTTACATTCAATTAAAAGACCAAATTCGATATATAGTTATTATTTAATGTACTACAAGGCAAGCAGATGGCTATGAACACATTAATGTGGCCTAATAACAGACTAAAATGATAAAGACAATTTAGTAGGCCTAGTCTATATGTCTAGATGTTGACTCAATGTAAATACAGACAGGTAAATATGAACGTGCATTATAAAATGCATTAAGTGATTTTAAAAGTATCAACTCCGTACAGGCAAGCAGACGAGTACAGAAGAACGCAGTGCATTAAATTGTACATTAAACGTTTTCCTCCTATAGAAAATCATTATAAATAAAACACATAATGTAGCTTAATGGACAAAGACAGTGATATAAACGAGTTGTAGACAGTTTATTCTATATGGAAAAATGTTTAACACAAAACTTTGCGCATTGCGTTTATTCACCACCACAGCTTCTTCTCTCCATTGCCAACAAGCACGAATTGTGTCGATTGCAAGTGTCACAGGTAGCAGAAAGTGCAAGTAGCGATTGCAAGTGACATTGTAATTTAGTTTATTTTTTCTTGTCTTCGCCACCTGGCTACTGTTATAAAATGTTGGGAAAATCAAACAAAAAGTAAAAAAAATAAATAAAAATAAAATAAAAAATAAAGACTGCAAGTGATGTCACTAGCGGAAGTGCAAGTGTCTGAGAGTGCAAGTGCAAGTCTGCAGCCAGACCCTCTTGTAAACTTTGCTCAATGAATGGGGCATAACTTCACTAGACACAACTATGTGTGCAATTTCTTGCCATTCAGACTAAAAATATGATTGTATTTAAGCAATTAAGTACAAGAGGCCATGACCTAAGATTGGCCCTTTGACACCTAATCTGGTAAAGTACAAATTGAACACTATGACCTTCTGTGCACAGTTGACCTCTAGGGACCCCAGGACCCTGGGCACACACAGCATGAGCTCCCTATTAAGACCTCTAGCAACCTTTGTGTACACAGCTGGCCAATGACCAGTGTAGTGCTCCTCAGTGTATACAGTGTGATCTTATTATTATGACCAGTTGACTGAACACTGGGGTGCCTGGGCTGCTAGTTACATAAAGAATAAACTGGCCACTAAGGCCCCCAACCACTGTAATCAACTAAAGGCTAGAATACAGTACATAACCTTTGCCCAGATATACAATATGGCCGATTCGATTCTTGTTGTCAAAAGTTAGAGCTTTCAGCTGACACATTAAATCGTGTAGTGTATGAGATTATTGCTGAAGTGAAAACATTTGAGATAATAATAATAATAATAATAATAATAATAATAATATAACAAAATATATATATAATTTTAAGTTAACTGTAAAGAAAATAAATATTTAGTAAAATATTTTAAAATTAAATCCATGTGTCTAAATAACTTATGTTCCATTTTTTAAGTTGATATCAAAAAATGTGGTTCCTGTGAGATTTTGTTTAGGCACTAATAATATACTGACACCCAAACTCTATTGATTTTTTAAATGCGTTTTCATGTCACCCACTTCTACATTTCTGTCACAATATTACTTTTATAACAACATAACCATCAAATGTGGAATCTTGAGACTCAGACACTTTCAACAATATGTGTTTTGTCAAGATTAGAAAAAGGTTTGATTATAAAACATTGCAGTGAATTTTGACACTTGACACCTCCCACTAGGGGGGAAGCTAGCTAAAATGGTTTGAAATACCATGGTAACACATGGTCCGATTTTATAGCGGTTAGCACAGGATGAATTTTAAGTAGTTTTTGAATATCTAATTTATGATGATTACTAAAATATGTGTTAAGGAAACAAGGCGATAATTTTTTTTTTTTTGTGATTCCCCCTTTGAAAGGCTTGAACACAAGGTCCACATGGTCTCTTCCTGAACATTCCATTTTTATATCTTCCCTCTTCATCCTGCCTCTTGAGCAGGCAGCTTTGTCATTACCACTCTTGGGAACTTCATACTTCACCTGATCCTGTGAGAACAGGAAAGGGGAAAAAAAAAATCACAACAATATGTTTTGTGTTCTCTGCTCAGTATGAAGAAAGCACAATGTTGCGCTACTTGAAAAGCCTAATTTGTTCAAGGAAATTTGATATGATCCAATCAAAATGAAACACTTCAGCAGCGGTGGCATTGTGAATCATAAAGCACATTGCATATTATGAGAGATGCCCATTTTTACTAGGCTGTTAATGTGCAGCGGTGTTTTATATAGCCGGTAATCAAATTTAGTGCGACTCCTTGTGATTCAACGTCCTTGTGCATTCATCGTCTTGTCTCTTATGACAGATGCGTTATGTCTAATGATATGATCATTTCCATTTTGTCAGAGTGCCTGGTGGTCTATTTATTTAACACTCTCCCCGGGGGAATGTTAGTCATTTGTTAGATTCTATATACTCGCTGAGTAACAGAGGAAGACAGAGAGCGCAAGAGAGGAGAACGTGGGAGATGAGGACTCTTACCAGCCACCAGCTTTCTCATAAACATAAAGCATTTATAACATAATAAATGACAGTGGAATTCTAGATATGATCAGTAGACGTTTAATTAAAACTCTTCCTTCATTTACATCCTTCTGTCATGCAAAAGCCATATAATATCTCTCTTCTGTGAAATATAAAAGGATATATTTTATATGTCACACTAGTCTTGCATATTTAGTTAACCCCAAAATGGGCCACTAGTTTTTGCACACTGTCACTTAAATTCTGCTGCTTGACTTCACGGAGTAAGGATCGTTGTGAGATAAATATTAGCCACAGAAGAGGTTCAGATTTTGCAATGAATAATTAAATAAATTCATAAATAAAATTCTCAGTTTATCCATAAATGTGCAGCTCTACTTCTTCTATATGTGATATTCTATGTGTACCGTTTTGACTTCACCGCTTGCTTGATTTTGCTCTTCTAATTTTCTTCTCATGCACTGGTTCGTTAAGCCGAACAGTCAATCTGAATGATCCCTCTCAACGATCTCTCTCAACTGACTCTGCTGCGAGTTCAACATGCACAATCTGCTGAAAATATGCAGACAGAGGCCTGACTAGTGCCAACATGTGGAGCACACTGCAAAACACTAGGCAGACAGATCATCAGTGTCTCTCTGACATTTGACCATCTGATGATGTTCTGATCTCTAAATTTGGCTTGAGTCCTTCTTTCAATGCAAGTCTAGGGGATTTTTGTATTGTATTGACTAATCAACATCCAGGACGAACGAGGGATTTCAACATGAATCATGTCTGGTTTGTCAGGTCAGTGATCGCAATTGCAAAGTTGAAGTGTGTTATATTTATTTTGTTTGTTCCTTGCATAAAGCTATCGAATGGATTCAACTGACTTGAAACACAAAGTATACACAACTGTTATGTTTTTTTTTGTTTGTTTGTTTTTAATGTAAGACAAAAGAGCAACATGATAATTCTTCCAAATATTTCCTTTTGTGTTCCACAGATGGAAAAAAATTGAGATTAAAGGGGGGGTGAAATGCTATTTCATGCATACTGAGTTTTTTACACTGTTAAAGAGTTCGATTCCCATGCTAAACATGGACAAAGTTTCAAAAATTACGTTTGAAGGAGTATTTCTGTTCCAAAAATACTACTTCCGGTTTGTCACAAGTTTCGGAAAGTTTTTTTTCGAATATGGTTCTGTGTGACGTCAGATGGAGCGGAATTTCCTTATATAGGTCCTGAGAGCACTTCTGCCGGGAGAGCGCGTGCTCCAGTATAGCAGAGCACTGAGAGCACAACAGACTTCACTGATCAGAGCGAGAGCGTCGCAAAATGTCACAAAAGAAGTGTGTTTTTGGTTGCCAGGGCAAGACAACCCTCCACAGATTACCAAAAGAGAAACAGCATTAAGGGACCAGTGGATGGAGTTTATTTTTACAGAGCATCAACGGAGTTGTGCAAGTGTTTGTTCCCCTGCATTTCGAAGATGCTTGTTTTACAAACAAGGTCCAGTTTGACGCCGGATTTGCACATCGTTTATTTCTTAAGGATAATGCAGTCCCAACGAAAAAGAGTCACGATTGTGTGTTGGAACCGCAGGCAGTGAGTAAAACTGCTTCAAATATCTCTGTGTTATTAACTTAGCTATCGGTGTGTAAGCACATCAAGTAAACAACATGCGATGTTGTCATCAAACTGCACTTTCCACATGTACAGCTTAAAAGAAGAAAAAAAAAGACGACAAAGAAAGTGGAACTTAGTCATTTTCCAAAACCGCTAAGCAAATATATACAGTTTCAGTACATACCACATAGAGACGTCATTGCTGATGCTGCTCTTGTTCAGTTTCAGCCTCGGGATCTGATTCTGGATCATAAATATACGCTGAATCTGACTGTTAGCCATGGTTTGTTTTGGTTGGTTTTGTCCTCACAGTCTCACAGCTTCCAGATGCGCTCAACAAAGCTTACTGGGGCTCGTGATTCTTTAGCTCCGCCCACACGTCACGCCTCCAGCCACTCGTGTTTTTCCGGGAAAAATCGGTACAGACTATCTTTCTCTTATGAATATAATAAAACTAAAGACTTTTTGGAGTTATGAAGGATGCAGTACTACTCTATAGGTACTCAAGATTAACTGGATATTGAGTGAAAACGAGCATTTCACCCCCCCCCCCCCTTTAAATAAATGGCATGCCTTATTATTATTATTATTATTATTATTATTATTATTATTATTATTATTATTATTATTATTATTATTATTATTATTATTCTGGCTTAAAATTGGAATCAACCTAATAAATTCCTGAAACATCTTACCTTTGGGAATTTAAGACAAGTTGGAGGTTATCCCAGAATTAGGAGGTTATTTAAAAGGATTTTTATTTTTGCAGTTTTTATTATGATAGTATATAGACAGGAAGTGAAGTGAGAGATAGCATTGGGGCAAAATCAGGAAATGTCCTCAAACTCAGGGTCTACAGAAGCACAAAGACTCTATATGTCAGCACACTGCCTACGATCATTTACAATGATTTCTTAGAACATTCTTTTCAGGAATTTAAATAGTTCTTAAGTTGTTTTATTCAGAACAATTTTAAGAAGAATAAAAAAGATTTCTTGAATACAAACTATTCTAAACCTAATTCTTCAGTTAGAAAATGAATAGTGCAGTTAAGAATAGTTTTGTTGCAGCAGCAAAATATTAATATATGGAAGAAAATTAAGATTTTTAATAAATTATGATTTGACTGTTGTTTGTGCATTGTAAAAATCTGTTAAATGGCTTCAATGGACTTAGAATGCATTTTATGGACTACTTTGCTTGTGCTGATTTTATTTATTTATTTATTTATTTATTTTGTTTTCTATTCACTTTCACTGTATGGAAAGAGCAGCATGAACATTCTTCAAAATATTTAATTTAATATTTTCCAGAAGGAAACAAAGCAATACAGGTTAGGAACAACTTGAGAATGAGTAAATGACAATACAATTTTTATTTTCTATAAACTTTTGTCCATGGTATGTACAAATTACATAGTTGGTACTGCCAGCTACTGTGTTGTTCTGGACAAAGATTCGGAGCCTCCTTTGCTGTGTGTGTGTGGATATTGACTTTTTTGGTTCTTTGGCAGGGATTAGGACTTATCTTGAGCTGAGGCGCCCCACATGTGGTTTGCAAAGGGTCAGAAGATCTACCTTCACCTCCCTGCCATAGATGTCTTTCAACCCCCCCCCCCCCCCCACACACACACACACACATATAGTTATAAAAAAAACTCTCGTCCGTAGGCAAAACACACATAAATGCCTGAAGCATAAATTCACTCTCCATCTTTAAAATCTAAACAGCTTGTTCACACGTCGCAGTCTCTAAGCTCAATGAAACCGAACACAGAAAGCTTATAAAATATTTCATTCACATGATAATGGAAAAGTGACTGCCACAGTGTAGATGTGGGTGGTTGCTAGCATAGCCATGTATGCATAAACTCATATAGTCTTTCTATGTAGTTGGTAAGGTATTCAGATAAATTTTTAACATGCTGTTTTAAGGCTTTAGGGTGTTTACAGTGATTTCTTACTGGTCCAACTCCCAAGTTTAAATAATATTTTGATGTTTAGATATGACTCTGGTGTCTCCTTTTATAATACAACGTGCAAATTATTTGTTTAATTGCTCAAAAAATCTAAAAACACTGATGTACTGTATCATTCATGTCCATAGCACAAATGGTGGTCAACTGTAATAGTTCAACAGTATTTACATCCATATTATAAATCACTGCTAAATAATGCCATTCAAAGATAGGATTTTGTAAAGGAAAAACGAAGGAAAATTGATAGTTCATAAATATCACATCTTATACTGTCTCTTCCCAGGCACATCAGTTCAGACATACGCACAGTCACAAACACAAAACAATTGACTTCCTGTGGCAGAGGGCTGTGGAGGCGGAGCATAATCACACTGACAGTGGGGCATTCTGGGAGGACTAAGGTTAATTCAAAATGACAATTATTATGGAGCTGGAGTCGCCGGGGTTGTGGTGGGGGTTGGGGCCATCACAGAACACAATATGTGCTTAACATCGCAGACCAGATGTGCCAAAGGTATGTCTGCAGGAAGACAGAGGAAGATGATATATTCATCCTGATAGGAAGGTCCATTCTTACATAAGAACAACACCACAATCTTACAGTATGAAATCAACGAGTGTTACAAATCAAAGTCAAATCTAAATGGACACAATCACTTTCTTAATACATGGTCTTATTGTATGCAATGGAAAAGCTTATGTTTTTTCATAATTCTTTGAAATGTTGTATTGAAATTTAAGTATTGCAGCTTTCCTTTTGGTACATGTTTACAATTACATTTCATGATGCAATAATTTCCTGATAGATGAAATCAAGCCCCACCTTACTTAATATTTTAAAATAAATGTTTTATATATACTTGCCGACTTATAAACTTTGAATGGCCACAATAAGGTGTAAATGGTTGCAAAACTAAATTATAACTTTTTAAAACATTTTGAGTGGACTCTAGGGGTGTTACGTTCATGGATTTCTGTTCCCTTATTTGGTCACCTTCCTTTTCTTGTTTTGGTTAATTGATTGATCCCCACCTGTCTCCAGTTCCCTCATTACCTTCTGTGTGCTGTTTAGTCTGTTTAGTTCTTCTTCGTCTGTGATTGAATGTATTAACACTTCTGTCTATGTATACGCTGAATGTCTATGTTAATGATGTATGTATATTGTGATGTTAATCTCCTTCGTTATCTAGTAAATTCCTCATTTGATCCCGATCCACCTCAAGCTCTTTTGTCCTTCGTTAGCACACACCTTAACTTGTAACAAGGGGAAGAATACAATTATGATTATGGCATGACCCCTTTCAATTCCAATGCAGTTGAACATTTTCATGATTCAAATCAATTAACAAGCTGCTCTTTTTCTGAATAAGCAGCCCTATTTAAATCAGTGTGAGAGTAGAGACAGAGACAGGTGTCCTGAATGTCATGGACCTGTGTCAGCTCTCTGGCCCTACATAATCGACATGATCATCTGTGGAGCTTATCACAGAAAAACAGGAAAGGTTAAAAGATGAAACAAAGAAGAATGGGAAAAATAAATTATATCTATGTTTACTAGAAAGCGGAAGAGCTAGACGGAGACTTGGGGACAAGGGGCAACTTCATGAGTCATTAAAGTGTATAAAATTGCTTGTTCCCTTCCGTTTGTGTCAGGCGTTACTGAAGCACATATCCAGCATGACAGTAACTCACAGAGAACTGCAAAAGCAAGTCCTGCGGGTAATGCCTCGATTGTGCCAGTTCCAATCAGACCGACCCGCGCTGGTGAAGGTGAGCTGTACAACTGCATTTGTGTTTGTCTGGGCTTTTCTAGTGCTTTCTGCCAGGTACAGTGCAAATGTTTCTGATAGAAATTCTGGGCTGGGAAAGCTGTGGCACAGTGGGTAAGTACGCGTGTTCTTTTTTACGTAAGAGCTGCATGCTCACAAAGTTAGAGACTTTGAATATCTCCTGTGTCAAGAAATTCACAAGCAAAAACTGTGATTGATTATATGATTGATGTATGAAAAATCTTATTCACCCTTATTAAATCTCATTTTTACAATGTGCAATATTTCAGATCCTTAGAAGTCTCATGGTCGCTGAGGAACAGCAAAATTTGGGTCATTATTGACTGATAATCATCACGTCTGCTGTAGCTCTCAAACTTCATTCACACTTCTGCATGTTCAAACTTGCTGCAATAAATAAGGCACATAATAAATGTATTTGATCACTTGGTGGATCTGTGCGTTCCCATTTTTCTTATTTCAAAATGAAAGATAAGAAATGACTCCTCTAAATCAAACCAAGCCACAGATTTATATATGAATGAATGGATAAATAATGTATCTCTCACAATTTGGATTGTGTTTCTCACAAATCTAAATTAAAGAAGTTTGCATCTCACAGTTTATATTGTGCAATTCAGATTTTTTCCCCCTCATAATTCTGAGGTTACATTTTGCGATTCAGATTTGTTTATATTGCACAGTTCTAACTTTCTCAATTGAAGGTAAAGTAATGGAAATATTTTTCCCTCACAATTCAGACCTCTTTACCTCACAATTGTCAGTTAATATTTTGCAACTCACAATTATTATCTCACAATTTTCATATTTATATGAACTGAGAATTATGAGATATATATAAGTCAGAACTTTGAACATTATCATTCATTCATTCATTCATTCTGTGTGCCAAACAAAGAAATAAAATAAAAAATTATGTGTAATTTTAACTTCTGTTATATTGGGAATATTTTATGCTGCTGCATTTCTCTGTAGGAACTGGTGACTTACAATACAGTGAAACATTTACTGTATTGGTTATAATCTGACAAACATCACAACATGAGCTGGAGGACAGTGTTGGATCTCAGCAACCAAAAGTCTTTGGGAAGTAACTGAAAAATTCCCAGGTCCAAACCAACAATCTAAACTTTAGTTTCTGACAAACACTTTAACAATCGAGCATTTCATTATCTATATAAAATGGATGGTGTACAAAAATGTCCATTCATTTTAAATATTCGAAACATCACAATTCTTAAGATAAGTGCCATCTCATTCAATTCACATTAATCGGTCTCCTAGCAATTCATTAAGCACAGTAAATGTTTGATAGCACACTGTAGATCATTTGCACAAGCTTATAGATGGCACAGTCCAGTATATTTCAATTAGTTACATATCTTTAGCACAAACACATTAAATATGTTTTTCCATCTCTGTCCCTCTGCCCGCTCGGCACAAATGAGTGAATACTAGATCATCTTGTGAAAAGACTCCACAAGTCCTTGAAGTTCCACTGTATGTCGAAGTATTTCCGAGCCTGGGATTAATTGCCTCTTTTACGCCCCGACAGTAATCCTTCAGACCACTTCCTCCGAGCTCAGCTACATCTGAAGTTTGGAGAGAAACGTAAGCGCATGTTAAGCCACTTCACCAATATCCCGCCTGACACTCCACAGGAATTGTTTTCCCCCCTTGGATTATTGGGGGGTGGGATGCGGGGAAATGCAAGGTGGCTGCAGATTGCATTCATGGGTGGATTTGAAAAAAAAAAAAAAAATACAGTCACTGTTTGTTTGTCTTTTTCATTTTGTCTACACTGATTGTGCCATATGTTGTCCTGGTGTCTAAATCCTCAGGAATGCAAGTGCAGTATTTAACACTGCATTGTAATAATTCTGTTGTTTAACAAGTTGGCAGGATTCACACATGCTTTCGGATGGCTTTGCGGTGCGGCATATGCCACCCATGACATCAGAAAAGGTCACTGATTTCTCTCACCGATTTGATGCTGGCGACAGATGGCCTGCATTGTTGTTTCATTTGTACGATTTGTGAAACTATAAAACATTTTCTCATTTTCTGCTTGGATGATGTTTTCAGATGAAACACAGTCACTCAGCCATAACTTATGTCTTTAGCATGTCAAAAATGTTCTTTTAGTGGTCACAGCAAGACTTATAGAGAATGATTCTTATAAAATATCTCATTTGGATTGTGAAAAAAAAAAAAAAAAATTTATATATATATATATATATATATATATATATATAGTCTTGCAGATCTAATTGGTTGTTCCTTCAACTTCAGGCACTTTAATTTCCCAGGGGTTGATATATGTATATAACATATTTTATCTAATTTCCTTTATATATTTTGTTTATTTTTCACTACTTCTGCATTTATAATTTCCACTCACGCTGTAAAATTCAAATTGTGCAAAAATTTTGAAAATGTTATTTAATCGTGTGTATTTAATATTTAGATTTAATTGCGTTATGAATATGTTTAAAATGTTGGTTCCACCACAGAATGAATTACGATTTGATGTTTCCTTGAAATTATGGTTCAGAAAAAAATACAATAATGTTACTATTGCTAACATTAGTTTTGCTAATTTGCAAACAAACATGAACTAACAATGAAAATAATTTTAAAGCATGTATAAATTGTAATTATTGTTATTAAAAAAAAGTTAAAATAAAAGTGAATGTTAACAAAGATGGATAATTATAGTAAAAAAGTATTGCTTATTGCCCTTCACTAATGGGACCTTATTGTAAAATACTACCAAAATCAGCAAACTATATTGTTAGTGGACAAATAAACTAGCTAATTTAATTTCTAAAGGTCTACAGGATTTTGTTCACAAAATGCCCAGTTACTAAAATAATGTGAGAAAATTCTCCATAATAGCTGCATTTGAATGCACCAGCATTGATTGCTGCCCTAATACAGTTCTTTTTACCTGTCACTGATTACAAGACCACAGCGAATGCATGCTCTCTCTCTCTCTCTCTCTCTCATTCACACGTTCTTATTCTTTTCTCTGGTTTGAATGCTGAATGTCATATAAATCAATCATAAATAGGTTGCATAGAAGGTTTGACAGTCAGAACCCCACAGCTTAAAAACTATCACATTAAACCCTGGGAAAAAACACAAAGGAATAGTTTTTTTTTTTTTTTAAAAAATCACTTCAGCTTACATTAAGAATTTTATAAAAACGAAAATGCTAATAAAAAGTTGACAAATAAATTGCACCTAGAGTGTGGTTTTTAAAGGAATAGTTAGCACAAAAGTGTGATGTATCCTCAGGCCATCCAAGATGTAGATGAATTTCTTTATGGGAACAGATCTGAATAAATGTAGCATTCCATCACTTGCTCACCAGTGGATGCTCTGCAGTGAATGGGTGCCGTCAGAATGAGAATCCAAACAGCTGATAATAACTGCTCAATAAGCCACAAGTAATCCACAGCACTCCAATTAACATCTTGTGAAGTGAAAAGCTGCGTGTTTGTAAAAAACGAAATATTTTCACTCACTGTAAGCTTCTTGTTTATTTATTTATTTATTTATTTCTGTATTATCAGCTGTTTGACTTTCGTGAATCATTCTGACGGTACCCATTCACTGCAGAAGATCCACTGGTGGACAAATTATGTAATGCTGCATTTCTCCAAATGAGTTCAAATAAAGAAACAAACTTATCTACATCTTGGGTTACAATTACAATTACAAAATTACAATGATAATTACAAAAGAGACAACAATGTACTACAACTAATATGCAACATCAAATCTGCAGTAAGGTGTTCAGAGAGGCTCTATAAGGACCAGGATCAATTGCATTACTCGTTTCTGTGCTGTTTATCTGTCTATATCAATTTTACGTTTGTGTCAGTGTTTCAGTTAGCGGTCAGTGACAGTTAGAGACAACTTAATGTTTCCTGAGATCTCTTCTGCTCAAATGCTGCATTTATTTGACTTAATATGCCTCAATAACAGCAATTTGTGAAATATTATCAGAATTTATAATAACATATTTTCAAATTTAATACAATTTACAGAACATGATTCTTTGATAAACAGAAAGTTCATTTTACATTATAAAGACATTTCCTTTCACACTGGATCAATTTAATGCACTCTTGCTGAATAATATTGATTCAAAAAATCTTACTCATCCTTCACTATTGAATAACAATGCATCTTTAATTGATTAATTTCCATATATGTTATGGATACTCAGCATAAATACAAATGGCATTTTAAATGACTGAACGTGTATATATTATCTCAAGATCTTAAGTTGACTGTGTCAGTCACTTTGCACTGATAGAACTGACATCCTGACTTCCATACTATAAAAAAACATTGTCATTCCTGACCATTTGGGCTTGCTTTATAAAAGAAAACTGACGAAGAATTCGTTAACCACCCACAGAAAGTGGACCGAGTTATTCTCCTCGGCTATCATGGGTTTCTTTTCCCTGCGGTCAACGTAGTCATATTCGTATCAGAGATTTTACTGCCATGGTGACAAGGTATCCTTAGCAACAACAAATAAAATGACTTCAAAGTGAAGAGTTAAATATCCTTTATCGTGGAAGAGGCGGTTAATAATATGGGTGTTTTTGAAAAACGAAAGGGTGTTTTCCAAGTGAGTGTTAATGATCATAATGTGATCTATTATGCTCATCATATTAGAGCCATTTATTATGGTTGATTAAATGCAGTAGAGTGATATATCGTCTATTTTCACATTATTACACATGGTAACAGGTGAGTAGAGGCAAACTGTTGTAGGCTTACCTTAGCTAGTATGTTTTTGCATAATACAGCACCATATGTTTCAAAAGAAGCCAAGAAAAAATTCATATTTCTCAATATGAACAGCAGATGGTGGTAGTAAACATTTAGAATTCATTTGGACCACTCACTCAGATGCTTTTGGCAGATCATAACTTAGCATGCTATGAATGAAGTCAGCATTTAATGTGAACAATCCGTAGCATCTGCAATTAAGCATTAAAATGTGAATGATATATGTGAATCTTGGACTATGTTAAAAGTAAAAAAGGATGTCACGTAAGGGCATGGGAAAAGATTTCCTAATTGTCTCCAGAGGGATGTAAGCATTAAGCAGGACTGAAGACACAGAACAAAGCTTGCCTGTCTGTCAGAGTTAGCCTCAGATTTGGGAACAAATGAAAGAAAGGCTACTGTGTAAATCCGGCGAAGGCTGACACCTTCTGAGGTTTCACTTCCTCAAATCTCTGTAAATTAAACCGACGATGTGGGCAGTCGGGCCGATGTGAGATAACACAGGAGTACAATTTGCCTTCTCTCATAGACAAACGTAGACAGACCTGCCTGGGAGGCAAAGAGAAGTCAGATAAAAATCATAGCTAAAAGATCAAAACCCTAACAAAAAAAAAAAAAAAAAAAAACTCATTTTGAAGTAATGACAGTATTGTGTTAGAAATGACAGTCATTTAAAGTAGCACAATCGTGTAACTCTACAAGAAAATCAGGTCAGAGACAAAACAAATCTGGAAGTTAGATGCAACTAAATGAACAGGTGGGCGGTATTAATCTGACATCAGTTCTTGCCATATAGTTATGATTTTATATCTTCTGGCAGCTTCATTATCATATTTCAGATGTGGCAGAGTATTGACTAAAAGTATTTGTGGGATGGTCGCAAATATATGAGTCAAGCAGTTCAGAATGAAACATGCTCAGATAGGTAGATAAATCATCTAATCAGTTATTCAGAACTGTTTTCTTAAACTGGGTACTACTAAACCCTTCTCTACAAGAACTGGTATGATCATGGAAATAAAACAGGTTGCAAAGATCTTTTCAAGTTCACTTAATTCCAGAAGTGATAGTTTAGAGTTAAAATACCTTAACATTCATGACCTCAAATCAAAATTTCAGTAAGAAATGAATTGTTTAATCAGTATTTCAAGCACTTTGAAAACTGAGTGCGGGGCAAATTGACTTCAGTACAACAGGAGGTTTAATTCAGATCAGACTCATTCGGATTGATTGAAGTGTTAACATGAAGGTTTATCAGTCTGATTGAGCCATCAATTTGATTATAAACCGATCATTTGGGTGTATGTAAATGTAGCTGTATGATAAAACTGAATCTGCGAGCTATAACACTTCTGTATTTTCTTTTTGAGTAAAACAGGAAATCCAACAATAAATATGGCGAAATAGCTTTGATTATAAGAAAATCTGCTCCTATGAAGCATTAAAAAAAGGGTAACACTTTAGTATAGGGTCCAATTCACACTAATAACTACTTGCTTATTAGCATGTCTATTATTAACATATTGGCTCTTTATTAGTGCTTATAAAAACATATAATGCATGACATCCATAATCCTATCCAATACCCTAAACTTAACAACTACCTTATAAACTATTAATAAGCAGCAAATAAGGAGTTAATTGAGGCAAAAGTCATAGTTAATGGTTAGTTAATAGTGAGAATTGGACCCTAAAATAAAGTGTGACCAAACAAATATATATCAGTTTTGTTTTTTAATGAATGAAGTAAACATTATAAATACAAACATTATCTTTGGAATAATTTAACTAACAAATAATTCACGACAAGTTTAGGAACATCCATTAGACTTGTTTGAATTAGACTTTGACGCCTGTCTCAGTCAGGTTTTCAAAAGGTCTTCCGCATTTTCACCTGCATTGTAATATATCACACAGAAACATAAGTTTGTTCTCCTTAATTAAAACGTGCAAACTTTAAAATCGGTTTCGTTGTTCGCTGTGAATAATAATCATTTTCTCACTCTTTAATCAGCTTTGCTTAAGACATTTGAGGACAGAGAAGAAATGCGGTGTGAAAACGTACAGTTCAAGGACAACACACACACACACACACACACACACACACACACACACACACACACACACACACACACACACACACACACTAAGTCTTCCCCTGCCCGCTGCCAGTGATTAGAATTTCTTTGATGGTTCGTCTTCATATTTCACAGACATAAAAAACATTGCAGGCTTTCTAAATTAGTATGCAAAGTTATTGTGCTGCATCATCCAAAATGGCATTTGCAGCTGCAATCAAACAGAACTGAGTGAAGCCTGCACCATAAGTTTCTCTGCAAAGTTATGATAACTTGCATCAGGAAGGGACTCCACTCAGCAAAACGCAGCAAAGCTTAACTCTGAAGCAATTCTAGAGCGTGCATCAACAGTCAGATTAAACATATGGGACATCATAAAGTTGACTGGTAATCTTCTATTCCTGGAATTCATGCAACTTGGCAGCAATTGTGG
Source organism: Carassius gibelio (assembly GCF_023724105.1). Taxonomy (NCBI): domain Eukaryota; kingdom Metazoa; phylum Chordata; class Actinopteri; order Cypriniformes; family Cyprinidae; genus Carassius; species Carassius gibelio. The sequence goes on from NC_068394.1 coordinate 17,132,247, forward strand.
TTGAATATACATTTTCCTTACTGCCAAAAAGATTTATAGGACCCTAAGGAAAGGTTATTATTAAAATTCTGAGGCTAAATTCGTCTTTCTCGAAAGGTAAACTTTCCTTCAGAAATGAAATATATCGGCCAGGACACATTTCACCATAGGATTAATCATGGTTCTTCTGGCGGTTTACCATATAAATAATTTATTTATTTTTTTTAAGACTTTTCCGCAAACAGTGATATTCCAACAACATCTACAACTTACAAATGTTGCATCTACTCATACCTGACTTGCTGAAAATCTTGGCACCGATAGAAAACTGTAATCATTCTATTAAACTTAATAGTTTTCCAGTGATTTCTGCTAAAAGGAGCAGCTTGAGATGTCTCGCAAGAATGGCGCTAAATCTCATTTCGGAGCTCTTAGAGAAACAGATTATATTTTTAACACTGTTTCTATGAAATGAAACCAAAAGACCAAAAATATATTCAGAGATACTATAGCTCTGTATCAAAACCAAGTGTCCTGCCTACTTAGTATTTAAACACTCTCCAACCTCTCAAGCGTAGTGATATACACCCTTCAGGAGTAAATAAGGTACAAAAGTGTACCTTTGAAAGGGTATGACCCAGTGACAGCTTTTTTTTCTCAGAGTGAAGCAGAAGTTGGGCAACATCTTTATGCAGGATGGCAGGCTGAATAATTTGCCAGAAATTAGGAAGAACTGCGTAGATAATTGCAAATGCAATCCCAGAATGCATTGAAAAAAAATAAAATAAAAATAAATAAACTAAAATATTTCAAAATAGTTTTAGATTGTTATGCACTTGCCAGTGTTCATTTGATGGTAATGCCATGTCATTGTTAAATCTTAATGTTATTCTTATGTTCCTTTAATTCTATCATAATTTAATTTAAAAGTAATGATGGTAATACAATGTTCATTTAAGTTGTGTAAACTTTACTTGTATGTTAATTTGATGGTAATATTGTGTTACTGTAACTGTAAGATTACTTAAATGTTATTTCCATGTTCCTCTAGTTCTAAAGTATTGTGGATGTCATTGTTAACCTAATGGATGTTTAGTACTCATTTGATGGGTATGTATACTTGTGCTGACTTTAATTTATCTTTGTTTTTATATATATATTTTGTGTTCACTTGGTAATATTGTTACTTAATTTGCTTTAATGTTATTCTTATGTCCAGTATTAAAGTAATGTTAGCCTTAAATAAGTTTATTGCTCATATAGAGTTCATTTTATTGGTTATGTATGTGCCAGTGTAAATTAACTGTTGTTTTTACGTTAAAATACTGAATTTAACTGAAGACACCTTATTATATCATATTACTAAGAAAACAAAATTCTTACTATTTTATCCAATAATCATGTGTACTATGTTCTTTCATGCTTGAAGCATTGTGTTATTGGCTTGGCAACATGCTGCTTACATCAAACTCCACTGGAATCAATTGAGAGTTGTGCATCCTGTGCATTTTGTGCAGCTTATGTTGAGCGTTCAAAATCAGTTACTTCTAAGGTTACATTTCAGTCAGATTCTTACTTAAGGAAGCTTCCTATAGTCCGAAAACAGTAAAGGAGCTAATAGGTTTTGGAACAGAGCCTATATTCATGTTAAGATGTTTGACAAAACCAAGGTTGGATTTAATAGCAAACAGTCGACATCAGCCAGAGCTTCACAAAAGCGGTGTGATGTTGAAACATTACTTTCACACAGACTTGAAAGCGATTCACACAGTCAAATCTTGCAAATGAATCCCTTGATGGTGAGTGCCACACGTTTTAATTAAACACGCTTGACTCAATGTGCACTCAGATTGCTGGAGTTTGAAAAGAAATGGCAGCGAGGCAAAATTATTTATGCCTTTAAACATTTTAGGAGTTCAATCTAGTGTCGTTAGAACTGTTATACTCACACAAGGAGAGAGGAAAATGTACCCTTTTGATACATACAGTAATATATCATGCCAATGGGCTGGGAAACTCCTACAGTCTCACCTTCTTCAGACCCCTTTGAGATTCAAGTGAACACATCCTGTAGAGTGATCACCAGGGAGCGATTAAACACAAAACCTTACATAGAGCCACACATGACTGCCTTCAAGACTGATGCATTATGGGACAGTCTAGTTATTCAGGTGTAAAGCTGAGATTGCTGCCTGTCCTCAAAAGTTTTGTAAATGTTCTTGCAGATGTATTTTCAATTATATGCACACATTAAGGGTTTTATTTGTTATTGAGTGCTATGCCTGTTGTCTTAAAAACTATCCCTAAATGATAAGCAGATTATAAATGCATTTAAGATTACTCAGAGTATAATTAAACTCGGAATCCTAAATATAAGCTTGTTTGTGCCATGATATGAAACTAACTAAATAAAAACACACACACACACACACGTTTGTTTTTGTGATGAGTGAGTGAGTTCATCCCATAGGCATAATGGTTTTTATACTGTACAAACTGTGTATTCTATTGCCCTATACCAACCCTACACCTAACCCTAACCCTCACAGGAAACTTTGTGAATTTTTACTTTCTCAAAAAAAAAAAAAAAAACTAATTCTGTATGATTTATGAGCGTTTTGAAAAATGGGGACATGGGTTATGTCCTCATAAGTCACCCTCTCATTGTAATACCTGTGTCATACCCATGTCATTATACAGAGTTGTGTCCTGATGTGTCACAAAAACAAGAGCACACACACACACACACACCTGTGTACCCCTCCACCCCCCCAGCCCCCCCGCCCCCACCCAAACCATGAAAGTCAGTGGCTTCAGTTGACTGTTTGGTTACCAAAATTCTTCAAAATATCTTCCTTTGTGAAAGAAACTCATACAGGTTTGGAACAACTTGATGAGGGTGAGTAAATTATGACATCATTTTCATTTTTAGGTGAATTCTGCCTTTATGGTAAATTAATAAATTAGATATTAGGTAGGCTAGTGTATTTCAGCAAATACACTTCTTTTTTTTTCCAGAACACTGATATATTTACAAAGGAAACAAATTTGCCCTTTCCATTTCTGTCTCTGTCCGTCATCTACATGTTGTTTGATTTGGTGTACTTTACTGCTCCTAAGCATGAGGGTGTCTCCACAGCGCCTCATTAGCTAAAGGGCCTCAGCTGGTCTGGCCACTGATCTAGCGAAGGGATTAGGTCAGGTGTTTGCCGAATCCTCCTGGGTTCTGGAGCTGGAGAGACTTATTTGGTCCCGGTGGCACGAGGGCTTGTTGATAATGAGTTTGTGTTCCTGCTGCCTCTGTCTGTCCACCATTCTGTTATTAAGAGATGTGTCCATCTCATCCAGTCATTCACACTGGGGACTGCAGTCCAACATGAAAATTGAAAAAAAAAAAAAAAATGAACTCATGAACACACAGTGAAGCAGCTCACTGGCAACCACTTCATTGCAATTTAGTAGTTATTTTAGATGTAACATCATAATAAGTTTACTTCTTTAAAGCATTGCAAAATAATGATTAATACATAATAATTAAAAGTACAATTTTACAACACGTTCAATTTGACTATAAGAAAGTGAACTTTTGCACAAAGGTATGTTGCAAACACTGTGGCTTATAGAAATATTTGGTCACACTTTATTTTATGGTCCAATTCTCACTATTAACAAACCATTAACTATGATTTTGCCTCAATAAACTCCCAATTTGCTGATTATTAATAGTTAGTAAGGTAGTTGTTAAGTTTAGGTTTGGGGTAGGATTAGGAATGTAGAATATGGTCATGCATAATACGTGCTTTATAAGTACTAATAAACATGTTAATAAATATGCTAATAATATACATGCTAATGAACAACTAGGCAATAGTGAGAATTGGTCACTAAAATAAAGTGTTTTCATTATCCATTACAGATGTTCTTTAAGCACCAAGAGTTTGTAACACTACAAGGAGAAAGGCAAACTTGAAATCACATCATAAAACATCTTTAAGTTTATGTGTTGCTTGCTAATTCTTTGTAATTATCTGTGAAATGTGCTATATATATATATATATATATATATATATATATATATATATATATATATATATATATATATATATATATATATATATATATATATGGCCGTCAGTTGATTTGTGTAATAGAGAACACACACCATTTAAAGTAGGGCACTGGTATTTCCTCAGATGCACTTTCAGAGTTAAGACTCTTAAGGCAGAATGCATGGAGTCAGCATCCCGGAAATCTTTTGGCCTCTTTGGCTCTTCTCGACGTTAGTGCTTACACAGGAGAACTGCCTCACTGGCCTCCCTGACACCTTGAAATATGTTGTGTTCAGGGCCAGAGGTCTCTAAAGACCTGGACACCAGTGACCCTTTAAATCTGGACTTTTCTAACTCGGGAAAGGTTTTACTTCCCATTATATATTTATTTTTGCCATTTGGAATAGTCTGTGTGATATCTTGAAAACTAGAAAACATTTTCTCTGAAAAAAATAAAAATAAATAAAAAATATTAAAACACATTTATTTATTTGCTGGCAGCCCATCTGCTGTTTGATGTTTTATGTAGCCTAATTTCAGTCAAACCATTCTGTTTTTGCTACAGGTTTTAAAATTATACATAATACACGTTTTTAAAAAATACACGTTTTTAAAGCAGCTAACTATATTCTTCATGCACTCATACTTTCATTCTTTCTGAAAGTGAAAGTGAAGTGACATTCAGCCAAGTATGGTGACCCATACTCAGAATTTGTGCTCTGCATTTAACCCATCTGAAATGCACACACACAGAGCAGTGAACACACACACACACACACTGTGAGCACACACCTGGAGCAGTGGGCAGCCATTTATGCTGCGGCGCCCGGGGAGCAGTTGGGGGTTCGATGCCTTGCTCAAAGGGCACCTAAGTCGTGGTATTGAAGGTGGAGAGAGAGCTGGCTCAAAGGGCACCTAAGTCGTGGTATTGAAGGTGGAGAGAGAGCTGTTCATGCACTCCCCCCACCCACAATTCCATCCGGCCCGAGACTAGAACTCACAACCCTTCGATTGGGAGTCCAACCCTCTAACCATTAGGCCACGACTTCTTTGTCTTTTGCTTAAATAAAATACATAAAAGAATCAGTCCCAGCATGCCACAGAAAACCACACAGACTTGACACAGTCTAGAAGCTTTCAAGATGTCGTTGATCTCTCTGGTTCTTTCCTGAGGGAGCAACCTAAACTGGTAGAAAGCTGGGCGTCATCCTCAACAGATAACGTGTACTCTACCAGTTTAGGCTGCTCCCTCAGGAAAGAGAGATCAACGACATCTTGAAAGTTTCTTGACTGAGAACGTGTAACAGCACATGCTGGAAACCTAGAGGATGTGTTGCAGAGAGATCATGGGAATCACAGATTATTGGCTTGCTTACAACTATTGGACTGGGAAAAACGTTACCACCGGCAAGGTCATTACCCAGTATGAGGCCGACAGGCAACCGTTTACACACACCCAACTGAACCAAGCCTGTAACAAGGTCAGATTTCAAGTTAACATTGTGTAATGGAATGCTAATGCAGCCCATCTTGATACCACACACAAGGACATTTTCACCAGTATATGACACATCAGAGAACGGCAAAACATCCTCAAGCACAAAGGATTGAGCCGAACCAGTATCTCTCAGAACCTGCACACACTTCTCTGCAGAGTCACCAGCTAGCGACACATAAATATTCAGAAGAAAGGGACTATAGGACGATGTGTTAGTAGCAAACAAATCAGGAACAGATTGCACAAATGCAACACCTTTAGGCTTTATATTTGTGGCTATCTGCTTCCATGCCTTACAATCCCCAATCATATGACCAGGATCAAGACAGTAAAAGCAAACCCTCCTATCTGTGCTCTTTGAGAATGACTTCTCTCCACCACTAGTCTTGCTGGCATTCACTCTGTGTGCATCTTGAACTCTAGACTCTGTGGCCAGGGATGTTTTTGACTGACGTGTTGAGGAAAAGAGAGTTCGCTGCATCAGAAAGTTTTGCCACTTTTTGTTCATTTAAATGAACAACAATGCCTTCCGGCACAAACGTTTTAAAATCCTCAAGTAAGATCAGTTCTTGCAATTCCTCAAACGTGGTAAGCTTACTAGCAAGACACCTTTTCAAAAAACACCTTTTTCTCTCTTGCAAATTCAACAAGTGTGTTTGGCTTGCTTTGAACACGCCCTGAACTTTTGTCAATATGCCTCCGGCACCAACTCATATGCCCTCAACACAGCGGTTTTCACAGTATCATAGTCTAATGACTCCTCAATTGGCAAAGCAGCACAAACCTCTTGTGCTTTGCCAACGAGGTTGCTCTGCAACAGTAAAGCCCACATGTCTTTCGGCCAATTCAACTTTGCAGCTTCCTACTCAAAAGCAACAAAATCAGAGTCTACCTCTGATTCACGAAAAGGTGGCACTAATTTGATGTATTTGCCAACATCAACATCAGGTTTAGACACAATGCCATCACTAGAGGAAGGCGGCCTAGAACGAGGTATAGGAATCGGGAGATAACGCAGAGTTTCCACTTCTAACTCAAGCTTACGCAACTTAATGTCACGATCTGCTTGTATTTCAAGAGCTCTCAGCTGAAGCAGCTGTGTATCATGCTCCTGCTTTCTTAATGCCAGATCAAGCTCTTTTAATTTCAGGGCTAACTGAGGATCTTCAGAAGCTGAGTTTTTACCTCTAGCTACAGAGCTTGAGTCATCTTTTGTTTCAATGCCAGCCTCATCCCCCTGCTCTAGTGTTTCTTGTGGGAAAACACCTGCCTCTACTGACTTGCTATACAGCTCCTCTTTTATTGCTTGTTTATGTGCAGCTTTAGATACTGTAATATTATAAAAGTCAGTTATCAAAAGCAGGTCTTTTTTTCAACAACAGTTGTATTCCTCCAAAGAAGGAGACAGCGTGAACCTTATCAAATCAAAATCCATGTTTCCAATAAAACATAAGACCTCCTCACCCACCAAAGTTTAAAGCAGCCAAACAAACTTACATCCAACCACAAGAGAACTGCAATTCAAATTTGCGTAGTTAAAAAGAAACTCAAAGAAAGATGCTTAGCCTGGAGCAAAATAAAGTTCAGGAGGGGACCAGACCAAAATAACAAACATAACAGATCTAACTTACAAAAATGAGTACTTTCTAATCTCTCAAAACAAAATCAAAAATAAACAACAAAAGTCTTACCTTTCTCCCTTTCTAGCCAAAAACAGGTGAAAACATGGCAATAAAAGAAATGGCGCCCTCCTCCCTATGGCTCCAAAATTAATCAAACTTTCACCTTAAGGTGTAACCTTGGGAGCTTACTTGTACAAAAACAAATAAACCACAACTCTCCGAAGTTTCAAAACTGTATACACCAACAACAATGTAAACAGACAACTAGCACACATGCTATGGTCTGGGGCAGGTGAAAAGTCTCCAGAGGCAGCAAAGGCCAAGAAGAGCACACTTCAGATGGAGTCTTCAGCTTTTATCCACAAGCTTTCCCTCCAGCAGCCAATCAAAGCAACCAGGTGATTGATAACAACCAGAACCAGCTGTTCTTCACTAAACTTTTGGATGGCGTAGAGAGAATAGAGAGACAAAACATTGCCAAAACAAACTGTAATCAACATAGTGGCAATAATTAAATACTGCACACATAACATCTTAAATTACGCCCAAGGACGTAACACTTAGGCCCAATCCCAATTCTATTTTATACCCCTTCCCCTCCGCCTAACCCTTACCCTTGTCCCTTGAAACAGAGTGTCAATGTGATGATTCGTGTACCAGAGAAACACAGGGAGAGCGAGAGATCCAATTGCAGGTATTTTAATATATGGTAATCCAAATCGTAGTCGAATACAGCCAAGGTCAAAACCAAAAAGACAGTCCAAACAAAACAAAGGAAGGGACAGGAAAAGGGAACTCGGAATGCGAGATGACTCGGAGGACGAGCAGGCAGAGAGAATTTTGGGGGACGAGAAAGCTGGACAAATGAAGGGTAAGGACTCCATACAAACAACAGGGAAAAGACTGGTATTTATAGGGAGGCTAATGACAATAAAGTGACTGCACTTGGTGCAATTAACAGGGGTGCAATTACTGTGAAGACAGGACCAGACTAGAGGAATTCTAGTGCCTACGGTTAACTGCCTAAGGGGAAGTGAGCCCACTAGTGGACACCCAGGGAAAGAGAGATTAGACGGACCCTCATCCACAGAGCAGCTGCCAGATGCTCCACCCAAACCCAAGGGAAAACCAAAAACACAAAGAGACCAGGAGGGAGGTGGAGCAGCAGAGGGCCAGGGGGAGGGACAAAGGGCCAGGTAAAATGGGAAAAACAGAGACAAGAGGACCAGGTAGAATGGGGAAACAGAGACGAGACGACCAGATAAAATGGAAAAACAGAGACAAGAGAAGTGCAACACAAAACAAGGAGTCCAGGAGGGTGGTGGACTGGGGGAGGATCAGGGGGAGGGATGGAGGTCCAGGTCCTTAGAGGGAAACAGAATGAAAGACACAGACCAGAAACCCAGGAGGGAGGTGGACTGGTGGAGGATCAGGGGGAGGGATGGAGGGCCAGGTCCTAAGAGGGAAACAGAACGAAAGACACAGACTAGAAACCCAGGAGGGAGGTGGACCAGTGGAGGATCAGAGGGAGGGACAGAGGGCCAGGTCCATAGGAGGAAACAGAAAGAAAGACACAGACAGAAGAACAACAAAAAATAAACACAAAAACACAAGTCCAAGAAGGACATAACGTGACGCCCCCCAGGGCGGAGCAGAAGACCACCAAAACAGTGTGGTCAGGGCAGAAGCCCCCCCAGGTGGAACAGAAGACCACCACAACCTTGTGTTCAGGATGTACGCCCCCCAGTGCGGAGCAGAAGACCACCACAACCGTGTGGTCAAGGCGGAAGCCCCCCAGGGTAGAACAGAAGACCACCACGTCTGTGTGGTCGAACCAGACGCCCCCCAGGGCGGAGCAGAAGGCCACCACATCCTTGTGGTCGAGGCAGACGGACCCCAGGGTGGAGCAGAAGACCACCACAACCGTGTGGTCAGGATGGAAGCCCCCCAAGGCAGAAGACCACCACATCCTTGTGGTCGAGGCAGAAAGCCCCCAGGGCAGAGCAGAAGACCACCACATCCGTGCGGCCGGAACAACAGGAAGACAAGTCTGGTTGGGCAAGTCTGAAACATAGAACATGAACATGTTAAGGGTAGCCTCCGTGGACACAAAAGGAACAGTTGGGTGCTCAGAGAGTTTGACTGAGACATGACGAGTCTCTGGAAGTTCAGGGGAGAGGAGAGACTCTGGTAGTTCAGCAGAGACGTGGAATGGTTTTGGTAGTTCATCAGAGACGTGGAGTGGCTCTGGTAGTTCCACAGAGAAGTGACGAGACTCTGGTAATCACATGGTGTTTATACTGGATTCCAGAAGACCGGTGCTGAGTTGACTCTGCTCATGAAGATTATTGGTGACTTGCATTTGTTCATGAAGATAATTGTTGACTTGTATTTGTTCAGGAAGATCAATGTTGACTTGCCTTTGTTCATGAAGATCAGTGGTGACTTGCCTCTGTTCATGAAGATCACTGGTGATTTGAATTCTCCCATGAAGAACCCCGGTGACTTGACTCTCTCCTTGAAGATCAACAGTGACTTGATTCGGTCCTTGAAGTTCACCAGTGACTTGACTCTGTCCTTAAAGATCACCAGTGACTTGACTCTGTCCTTGAAGATCACCAGTGACTTGACTCTGTCCTTGAAGATCACTAGTGACTTGACTCTGTCCTTGAAGATCACCAGTGACTAACCCTGACTCTGGAAGGTCGACGGTGATTAACCCTGACTCTGGAAGTTCAACGGTGACTAATCCTGACTCTGGAGGGTCCATGAGCACCTGACTCGACTCTGGAGGGTCCACGAATACCGGACTCGACGAATAGGGTCTGGCTGCAGACTTGCACTTGCACTCTCAGACACTTGTGCTTCCGCTAGCGACGTCACTTGCAGTCTTTATTATTTATTTTTTTTCTATTTATTGATAACTTTTTGTTTGAATCTTTCAACATTTTACAATAGTAGCCAGGTGGTGAAGAAAAGAAAAAAGAAACTAAATTGCAATGTCACTTGAAATCGCTACTTGCACTCTCTGCTACCTTGCAATCGACACAAATCGTGCTTGTTGCCAATGGAGAGAAGAAGCTGTGGTGGTAAATAAACGCAACGCGCAAAGTTTCGCGTTAAGCATTTTTCCATATAGAATAAACTGTCTACAACTTGTTTATATCACTGTCTTTGTCCATTAAGCTACATTGTGTCATTGTCCAACTTGATTCTTAGCAATGCATATTACTAAAAATAAAATAATTTTAAATATATTAACAGTAGGGAATTTACTAAATATCTTCATGGCACATGATCTTTACCCAATATCTTAATGATTTTTGGCATAAAAGAAAAATTAATAATTTTGACCCATTCAATGTTTTTGTTGGCTATTGCTAAAAATATAGCCAGTGACTTACGATTGGTTTTGTGGTCCAGGGTCAAAAAAAAAAAAAAAAAATACAAATAAAATAAAATAAACCTTCATAACTTCTCAATACCATAAGACAAATCTCAAAAGAGATCCCTTTTAAATATCTGAAGTGTTTTTCCTAGACAGCAATCAGATGTAATGTACTGTACAGCAACGGAGACTGCTACTCTAATCATTCTAGAGTTTCAGAGATTCTCATATAAATACGAGTGTTTGAGATAAGCCTGTTACGTATTCACAAGATGAGAAGACTAAAGAGTCTAAACAGTCATCACCTCTGTGTTTTTCAGACTAATGTGTTGACCATCAAGTATCTGCTAATGTGTTAAAACACATATGGTCTCTATGCTGATGAAAACAATGCAAAACCTATCTGTGCGCACATAAATCCCCCATATGGCCAAAACAGCCAAGAAAACCACCAGAGAATTGACAACAGAACCTTGAACAGATTTAGTTCTGATACAGATTGTCAAATCCATGGCAACAAAACCTATTTGAACAGAACTCTGAACTTCCATGCAGCGCTGCAATTTATCAAACAAAGGAGCTCTCGAGTTCTAAAAGACTGAATCACTGGGTGTGTTTAGATAAGAGCTTTGTTTTCATATTACATCACTTCGGCCTCATGCTGAGGGATTTCATGCGTCATTAAAGAGAAATCTCAATACAAGCAGACACTCAAGCCCACAGATGCCCGGTACACTGCAGGGCTTAACTGGCACAACGGAAATATCACAAATGAGAACGCTTTAATAACTCGATTGTTCTCCAAGGCAAAATGGAAAAGAAATGGTCTCCCACTCCTCATGGTTTTTGAGGAAAAAAAAACATCAAACTGTGTTTTGCCAACATAGCAAAGCATTTTTATTTTAAATCTACATAAGTAAATCCACTTCACCAGCTGATTACTCCTTGACAGTGATGCTATAGAGCGACCTCAAAAATAAACATTCAAAGACAAATTTCTAAAGATGGCTGCATGCTTGTTTCTCTGATGCATAAGGTTTCTAACTTCAAAAAAAAAAAAAAAAAAAAAAAAAAATTCTAAACTGTAGGTTTTAAAGTATGTAGCTTAGGCTTCTTCAACTTGTTAGAACACTCTTAAAACTAAAGGTTCTTCATTGGTACCATTGGTTACCTGAAGAACATTTCTTGGAATTCTTACATTCCAAAAAAAGTTATTTATAGTGGAAAAAATATTCGGGCAACCAAAAATGGTTCTTCTATAGCATTGCAGCAAAACCCCACTTTTGGAACCTTTCGGTTCTAAATAATTATAATTTATTAATGCTGTCATTTTGCCCTATTTAAAATACAAACAGAAAAAGCATATATTGAAGACCTAGTTCCAATGAAATATCTTCATAATCTATATGATGTCTTTATGTCACAGTCACAGTGTGTCTATTCCATTTGTTTCAGGAAAAGCCTATAGCCAATGTGAATGTTAAAAGGAAAAAGGTGATATATCCCCTTCCCTTTTTTGTTCTTGTGACTGAATATGCATAAACCCTAGTAATAATAAAAAAAAAAATTAAAAACAAGAATCATAAATTCAATAACAGTGTTACATACAGTACTTGCTGAAGAAGAATAGTAGAAAAGTATCTTATATTTTCTGTAAAAAAAACAAACAAAACAAAAAAAAAAAAACACTACCAGAGAACAAGACATGATTGGTAGAAAGCCAATTACAATTTGAAAATTAAAATGTACTGTATAGATATTTCAAGAAATAAATAATTTAACTGTTGAGAGTGTGTTAAAATAAAAAACCCTAAACTCTAACACAAAGAACTGTTATTAACACTTTAGTTTAGAGACAAATTGTCACTATTATTAGATGCTTAATATAATGCATATTACAAGCATATTGGCTTTTTATTAGTACCATATTTTAGATATCTTAATCCTACCCCATACCTAAACTTAACACCTCACTATTAGCAGCAAATTAGGAGTTTAGTGAGGCAAAGTCATAGTTAATAATGAGAACTGTTCCACAAACTAAAGTTTTACCAAACCATTTAAGCAAAAAATTTATAAATAAAAAGACAATTAATAAAAAGACAACAAATAGATAAATAAAAAGAGACCCATCGCAGCAGAGTGTGGTGCAGGACAACACTTGATGAGTAGACACTTGTGTTACTGGATGTGGGAGAATAATTAGGGTGTGCTCACACAAGGCAATCTTAACCCCAAAAGCCTGGTTTGTTTGACTAGCGTGATCGCTCTGTTTAGCAGTCCCTGGCTCGTTGTAAAGAGGTGAGCAAGAGTGGTTCAGTTATATTTAGATCAGTGAGTGAGAGCGCTAACTGCGCCGGAGCGCAGATGTTCTGATATGTCCTGCATGATTGTGTGAAAATTTCTGAGTGGCAATAGCAATATATCTGTACAGCAATATATTGTGAGAGGGCCGTGTGTAACTGCGTCCCTTACTTTACGCTAACCACCCAGCTTTGGGCATAGGCCATGAACAAGGGCTCTCCAGTCGTCCCAGTCCTGAGCCAACTTCTCTAACTGTCCCCACTGGATGCAGACCTCTTCACGTCTGCATCCAGGTCGCGGCGCCAGCTGTTCCTTGGCCTGCCTCTCTTCCTTTTCCCTTGTGGGTTCCAAAAGAGTGTGTGTCTTACTGTGCTTGATGCAGACTTGTGAAGGCTATGGCCAACCCATCTCCAGCGTCTTTGGAGCATCTCTTCTTCAATAGGCTGCTGTCCTGACGATACAATAATTATCAGTGTTTATCCATTAATGCGATAATGCGTTAACTTGCCCAGCCCTACTTTTGAGTTACTTTTTGCCTTCTGAGCTGGGCTTGCTTATTTATTTTTTATATATATAAAATTTAAATATATATAAATTTGCCAACTCTTAGGTCACACCAAAATTAATAAGCCTCAGCATGAAGGAAGTGCCTCATCACTCCAAATTTCATTCAACACAGGGATAGGAGAGCGTCAAGTCAATGAATGAGAAAACAAAATAAGTTGCTTTACTTATTTAAAAAGTAACTTAGATATTTTGTTATAAATTTAAAAGTATATTGTTACTTTACTAGTTAAAAAGTAATCTGATTACGTAACTTGTAATGCATTAACCCCAACATTAAACAGAACTGTTACTATGTGTAAAAAAAAAAAAAAAAAAAAATAACTAAATAAAACCTTTTCTTTTCGAGTGTATGAAAGGGAAACTTGAGGTAAAAAGGTTAACGAACACAACATGAAAAATAAACATTCAGTTCACAAAGAACCACAATACTCACCGGGGCCATTTAAACACTTGGTCGATTAACACTTAAAGTTATTATTGCATTAAACAATTTATATTGAGAGAATATAAAGAGAAGTAACATATGAAAATGTTCACGTTAAAGAATCACTCCAATCGCTGCCAGCTACAATGAAGATGTGAGTGCCAGAGAATAAAGAAATGAAGTTCTGAAGCCAGTGTTATTCCAGGATAAGTTTGATATCGCTCTCTAACGAGCTTTGTGGGACTACAAAAACAGAGCTTTATGATGCCTATAATATGATCATTACGCAGTTTATGGCTGTGGGTCTCCATGGGCTGAAGATCACAGGGATGATATCCTTTCCTGTTTCATATCGGATGATGCTCTGCAATTTTCCACCTCTTTCATAATAAAAGGCTTTGATGCAGAGTCAGAAGTCTCTAGATTCAGAGGAAGATGGCTCAGGGATGAAACACTGCACTATGCACTGAGTTCTTTATCTAGTCTAACAGTCTATAATGATAAGAATATAATGCATTTTATGGGTGGATCTCATGGAAACACCAATAAATAAATGAATAAATAAATAAATGTAAATAAAATAAAATTACACCTTACATGAAACAGGCTTATTTTAGAACCTTTTTATTTTTAATGTTACATTTTCGTGACAATTAAATTCCTGTAGTGTTACACACCACACTCCATCTGAAACTATTTAAAAAATCATTTTCCTAATTGTTATTATACATGCAGCTTTTATAACCACATATCACTAATTTTTTTTCTTTTTTTTTTTCTTTTCACATAACTCTAACTAGTTTAATTTCACACTGAACATACATGCATCAAGACAATTCTGTGATGTTTATCATTTTCTCTAAAACATCCTAAACATTTTTTCTCCACACCACAAAATAACACCTCAGTTTAGTTTTAGTTTTCATAATTGTAAAGACATAATTCATACACTCACCTAAAATATTATCAGGAACACCATACTGATACTGTGTTTGACCCCCTTTCACATTCAGAACTGCCTTAATTATTTGTGGCATTGATTCAACAAGGTTCTGAAAGCATTCTTTATAAATGTTGTCCCATATTGATAGGATTGCATCTTGCAGTTGATGGAGATTTGTGGGATGCACATCCAGGGCACGAAGCTCCCGTTCCACCACATCCCAAAGATGCTCTATTGGGTTGAGATCTGGTGACTGTGGGGGCCATTTTAGTACAGTGAACTCATTGTCATGTTCAAGAAACCAATTTGAAATGATTCGAGCTTTGTGACATGGTGCATTATCTTGCTGGAAGTAGCCATCAGAGGATGGGTACATGGTGTTCATAAAGGGATGGATATGGTCAGAAACAATGCTCAGGTAGGCTGTGGCATTTAAACGATGCCCAATTGGCACTAAGGGGCCTAAAGTGTGTCAAGAAAACATCCCCCACACCATTACACCTCCACAACCAGTGGTAACAAGGCATGATGGAGCCATGTTCTCATTCTGTTTACGCTAAATTTTGACTCTACCCTCTGAATGTCTCAACAGAAATCCAGACTCATCAGACCAGGCAACATTTTTCCAGTCTTCAACTGTCCAATTTGGGTGAGCTTGCACAAATTGTAGCTTCTTTTTCCTATTTGTAGTGGAGATGAGTGGTACCCAGTGGGGTCTTCTGCTGTTTTAGCCCATCCGCCTCAAGGTTGTGCATGTTATAGCTTCACAAATGCTTTGCTGCATACCTCGGTTGTAATGAGTGGTTATTTCAGTCAAAGTTGCTCTTCTATCAGCTTGAATCAGTCGGCCCATTCTCCTCTGACCTCTAGCATCAACAAGGCATTTTCACCCACAGGACTGCCGCATACTGGATGTTTTTCCCTTTTCACACCATTCTTTGTAAACCTTAGAAATGGTTTTGCGTGAAAATCCCAGTAACTGAGCAGATTGTGAAATACTCAGACCGTCCCATCTGGCACCAACAACCATGCCACGCTCAAAATTGCTTAACTCACGTTTCTTTCCCATTCTGACATTCAGTTTGGAGTTCAGGAGATTGTCTTGACCGGGACCACAACCCTAAATACATTGAAGCAACTGCCATGTGATTGGTTGATTAGATAATTGCTTTAGTGAGAAATTGTACAGGTGATCATTCTTTAGGTGAGTGTATATTTAGAAGAAGTGAAGCCTTTAAAATCTGCACACAATAGGGAAGCTCACACAATAATAAGTTATCATTCAATTAATCTTTCAAGACCTTCATGTAACAAAAATATAGAAATAAAATTTGTTAGTTTTCATCGAAAAAATAAAAAAATAAAGACAGTTCTGGATCAACAGTATCTGTGATCACTGGTGAGCAATCAATGTGTGTGTGTTCCTGCGACTGCCTTCACTGTGTGTGTAAACAGCAGGAGCATGAATCTGACTATGAACCATGATGATGGCACCTGCAATTACCTTTATTATCTTTATCTTTGATTTAATTAATCCCAGCAGGTAAAGGAGCAGCCGTGTTGGTTTATTGACAGGGGAGTTAGATCTAAATGTAATCATTCTCTCCTTTAGCATGCCCTTCATTATTCCTGCCGCAATCATCATTACCTCATCAGCACCCAGGAACGTCTTGTCATCTGTCAGTCTGAGACAACAAGCTTTTCTAGCCAAGAAAAACGGTCCCACTTTATATTAGGTGGCCTTAACTACTATGTACTTACATAAAAAAATAAGTACAATGTACTTATTGTGTTCATATTGTATTGTAAAACATATTTGCTGCTATTGAGGTGGGATAGGGGTAAGGTTAGGGAGAGGGTTGGAGGTATGGGTAAGTTTAAGGGTGGGTTAAGGTGTAAGGTGGGTCAACAGTGTAATTATAAATGTAATTACAGAAATTAAATACACATGTAATTTTCTTTTAATATAAGTACTATGTAAAAACATGTATGTACACAATAAGTACATTGTACTAAATTATTAATTAAAATGTAAGTACATAGTAGTTAAGGCCACTTAATATAAAGTGGGTCCAGAAAAACAAAACCCTTGTGTCACTGACACTTTTCAATCACTGTCATCTGTTTTTTTTTTCCCTCTTCTGAAGCAGGTGGAAGGGACGCAAGCTTACTTTTGACATTCCCAAGAGTGCTATCAGTGCAGGTCACTAATAATAATATAATTAAACCATTGAATGGACAATGACAGAAAGGTCACTGACTGAAAACTTTCCAGGTATGTTTAAATATAGTGGAAATCTAGTATTTTTATTTTTATTTTTTTGCATTGTTTAAATGTCTGCCTGGTATTTTATGCTTGAAGACAAACTTTTTGCTAATGCATCAGTCAACACCATTGCTGAGCAATTTCTCCTCAAAAATGAGGTTTGAAACATGTAACCAGACATATTAAATTGTAGGGTGGGGCTTTTCGTATCATCAGGGCCGTAGCACCAAATGTTGGGCTCGAGCAGTCAATCAAGGCGGTGGACCCCTCACAACACAACATCCCATCAAACACCCAAGATTGATTTATTTTCAATATTATTATTATTATTATTATTATTATTATTATTATTATTATTATTATTATTATTAATATTTATTTATTTATTTATTTTTTTGTTTTTTTGTTTTTTACAGAGGGTAAAGATATGAGTAAAATATTACAAATGTAGACTTCAAATATTTTTCAATTAAGCAATCAAAGACCAAGTTAAAAGTCGACAATTAAATTAACATTAAAAACTCTCTCTCTCTCTCTCTCTCTCTCTCTCTCTCTCTCTCTCTCTCTCTCTCTCTCTATACAGTACGTTATCAGAATGAAAAACACTTTTATTTAAATGTAAATCACGTTTTTTTCAGGGCTCTGAGCTCTTCCTGAAAGTAAACTCTGGCGTCTTGAGCGCACTGGGGAATCAGTCACCTGATGAGGGGTATATCTGTACTCTCAGGTAAAACCAGTAGTGCAGAAAGATTGTCACATTTTCAAAATTTCATCATCTACTTTGTACCAATTTAGCGTAGGGTGTTTTTGACAACACTAGGGTACTGTAAATGTATAGATAAGCTGATGCACAGTCAGGCTTTTCTATCGCAAGGTTCTTACCATCCTTCCAAGAAAAAAATAATAATATTCAAAAGTTGTCTCCCCGTCTGCAGCGGTCCTTCCCCTTCTCTCCACTGTTCTGTTTTGACTACCTGATTTAGGCTTCATGTTTTGCAATGCAAGACTGCTTTCCTTTGCCACAAGCTGAATTTAACTGATAGTGCCGGACTACAAGACCAAACCATTTTCAAACCTAACATGGGAGGGCACAAGCTGCTAGACAAATAAGCAACAATTTTTTTTTTATTATTATTATTATTTTTTTTATAATTGTAAAATTATGTGTTGCGAATATCATTTCTAGTAGCATAATATATTAATATATCTATTTAATGTTGTCGTTTTAATGTTATAGAATATCTTTATATCATTATAGGCCTCCCCTCGACAAGGGCCCTGTTTCTCAGTTCCACTATTACCCCCCGCATATCATTAGTCTGAGATGTGTAACATTAGCAACACATTATTAGCTGTTTGATAATGTAGTGAAGCCAAAGGCTAATGATTACAGTTACTGTTATGTGTCTGATGTTATGTAAAGAGTGATTCACATTGGCAGAGCTAGAGTTTTCTACAGGGGGTGGCCAAGGATAATTCAGGGGGGTCCATGACAGTAAATAATAAATCCAGCATAAAAAAAGCAAAAATAAATGCTAGGGTTGCTGCTTACTCCACATTACCCCAAATGTTAGTCTATTGAAAATTATTTCTTTTATTTCTGTCATCTGATTAACCATCAGTGGGAGCAATAAATAAATGAATAAATGAATGAATGAATGAATGAATAAATAAATAAATAAATAAATAAATAAATAAATAAATAAATAAATAACATTAACTTGTGACATTAACATTAACAGTGAATTTTGTAAATGCTGCTCAAGAAACCTAAAAGTTACTTCAAACAGTGGTGCAACTTTCGAGTTTAGCCTGGAGTGAGAATTATTCAGGAATAATTAACAAGCTTGCCATTAAGTATGTCATGTTTTTCTAAACTAAACCATACAAGGAACCCATTTTGTTAAGGTTAAAAGTAATGACTGATTTGAATAAAAGTTCATATTAGACCACTTTTATAATAATGGTCGATATAATATACATTTTTTTTTCTTAATTATAATAAAAAAGTAATTCAATGAGTTATAACCACTCTAGTTGCAAGTTTTTCTCGCTAGTTTATGGACACTGAATGGATTTTTTGAGGTTATGTGACAGTTTTCAAGCTGGTGCCTTTCCGCAGTTTAAACACTTATTGAGTGGTTACACTAGATACTAATCATTCAGTAAGTTGAAGTGTGTCTTCCAACACACCCTCGGATGTTCATTCGTGTTTATTTCATGCTAATTAGAATGCATTTCTGCTTCACTTGAACAGAAGCAAAGTGAACCCTCACAACCCTAAAGAGCTTGTTTGAAATTCTTAATAAAACTAACAGAATTTGATGAGACTTTGTTTCCTATTATCAAAAGTAAACTTCTCTGTCTTGCTTTTCAGCGTGTTGTCTGTGTTGTCTTTGCTCTGCAATGTTTTTGACGCTGTAAGAAAATCAACATGTGTCATGAGAGTTAGCAGAGGCTGGAAGCTCCACTGGAAGAGATGAAGTGCAATGCGGCACACCAGATGTGTCGTATCATGTCCTTGATTTCTGAAGGATCATGTGACACTGAAGACTGGAGTAACAATGCTGGAAACAAAAACAATCGTTTCAAATGGCCTTCCGAAAGTAGATGCATTTAGGGATCTTTAAGGTTACTTACAACAGAATAGCAATGCATTTTATGGACGACCGTTTTGTGAAGCAAGGAGAGGAGGTCATTCTGACTTTGCTACGACAATCTGGCGCTTCTGAATCAGCTACTGGAAGTATGTTATTAGTTTAAGTATTTGCTATTCACTGTTCAAATGCGAAGATTTGAGGGTTGCTCATGTGTGCGCTTGTCAGAGAGAGAGAGAGAGAGAGAGAGAGAGAGAGAGAGAGAGAGAGTCACATCACAGTGGAGTCAGCTGTCTTAACCGTCTGTGGCTTGTGTACTGCAAACACATACGAGCCTCATCACTGTGTCTGTCACGCCACTCTGTTACTCTTTCAGGCTTGAACTGATGTTAAAACTAAAGACATTATTAACTGTCTTTATACATTTATTATGAAAGATGAAGCTCGCCATTACGGAAAGGGGCATTACATTTCCTACGAGTACTTGCCAATCAGAGCAGACTGTGCTTGTCAGAAGGAGGGACTTCTGAAAATGACAGAAAATGACATGTTTTAGAGAGGCGGGAAATAGAGGACCTACAATAATGTACAGTATTTGAAAATTGATTTATTTTAATATTAAAGCATGTCAACATATTCTATTACACCAAATACACAAAATAATGATATTTAAAAAAGCATCATATGATCCCTTAAAAAAAAAAAAATTGCAATAAAATGAAAACAACAACGACAACAAAATTTACTCATTCATGACTATTTTCAAAAAATAAAGTTTTACCCATACATCTAAACATTCACTCTTCATTGTCAATTATAATCGTGCCATTTGCATCAGTCTATAGTGTGTATTATTCTCTAGCTATTACTAAGAATTCATTATTTATGTGTGATGCTATCAGCAAAAAGGCAAGCAATTTACTTGTCAAAATGCATTACATTGTGCAAGCTGAAATAGGACTGAGGTTGTTCAGACGACGGATCACAGTGGCGAGCAGCTAAATTATGGAGTTGCTGCTCGTTTCAAATGAGGAGTGTTAGCGAAATGCCGCAGACTGTACCTTTGATTTCATAGGGGTTCATATAAAAGCTTCAAATGTACACTTTAGTACTCTTCCGATGAAACAACCAGTCCAGGCTTTTCAAAATATGGTGCTTTCAGCGTTGGCCACTTATTCAAGCACACCATCAGCGCTGGCCGACAGGTGTTATGATTCAGCGCAAAGATAAAAGCAAAATCCTTGCATCTGTCGACTCTGAGACATGCGTTTCCTCATATCTTACTTTTCTTTCATTAGATTAGCATTTTCCATACGACCTTTTTTTTTCTGCGCTGGTACTTCAAAGCTTACAGTGATGTGGAGAAGAAATGTGCCCAGGTGATTTGTAGCACACTTCAGCAGATTAGTGCTCAGTATGAATTATCCAAGAGCATGGCACCCTATCCACATTTTTTTTCCCATCAGCCCCTGGGAGGGGCCACCTTCCAGCTGTGCAGACTGACAGGTAGAGATTTGGACTCCTTAAACCCGCAGCATCTCCAAATAAGTGTAATCCCTGTCACATTTAACTCTACCTGACTGCTAACTCTGCACTCCTCTACCTGTCTTCTTTAGTCTACTGTTGTCTTTCCCTCTTGTCAAAACCATCTCGCCCTTTTAAGAGGCAGATTCATGACTGAGATTGGCTGATGTGTCGTCTTTGAAACACATAAGTGGATGAATTCCATAGTGTAAAGGTGCAGGTACATTTTACGTTGTTCTTTGCATTACCATGGGAATCCATGCGATTGAAAAGTTCCCCACACAGACTTTGGACACGTAGATTCTCCATGTTGACCAAGAGAAAGCTGCTTGGTTTGAAAGTGACTTTTGTGTGTGATGCACTTCTTATATCACTACACTATTGACAAAAGACAACATATGTATTTTGTCCATGGGAAGTTGCTAGATTTTCTTTCACTTTAAAGTTACATTTAAAGTGTGAAAACAATTACAATTGCTCTGCAAATTAGTGCAGTTGAAGTCCAGTCATTTCCCAAATTCCTACTGCGGATTTCACAACAGATTCACGCTGGACATGTGGATTTGCTACGCTTACCATTAGAAAGTTACTTAGTTTGACATTATCTTCAGTGTGAGCTGTGTGCCCTATTCAGACTTGATTAGATTTATACAGAGAGGTGGGGTAACGTAATTAGAGCTTCTATGTGATTTTAGTCCTGTCCAATTGTGCCATCTCAGTAATCTTTACGGACGATGTCAGTGAAAGACAAAGCTGCAAATATGTACCTAAATATTCTGTAATTTCGAAAATGAAACTGTTAGCATTAGGTAAGTGACTATTACCAAATCCAATAAGATTTGTATTCATTTTATTGATATATATTTTTTTTTTATCTGGACCTAAGTGATATTATAAGCAACATTTTTAAAACATAGTATAAGCAATGTTGGATGCACAGAGAGCAATATAACACACACACAAGGTTAGGGAGAGACAGTGAGGTGACAGCTGTGTAAATCGAGTTAACCCTCCCATTTCATCCTTTGTGAGTTGTTCATTAATATTACAGATGTCCCATGGTAAAATTACATTTCTCCATCCAGCCTTATAATAGAGCTATACAAAACTACACTCTTGACACTCTTGACAATAAACAATGAAATTTTGCCAAAATTTAGCTAATGTGACTATACATTAAGGTGTGGACATGTAACGGAGGCCAGCGAATAGTGCTGTGCAGGTAAACCTCACTCCCTGATCTCAAGAGACGCACTAGCGACAGACGCTAGTGGCTGTAGCCATTTAGCCTCCTTGTTAGTGCGTCCGCCTCCCATGCCGGAAGACCCGGGTTCGAGCCCTGCTCGGAGCGAGTGCGAGGAGCGTCAGAGAGGACCCGGGGGAGAGGGGTTACATTGGTGCCGTGACCCGTACGGGAGTGAGGTTTAGGGGGGTGAGTGTAACGGAGGCCAGCGAGTAGTGCTGTGCAGGTAAACCTCACTCCCCGATCTCAAGAGATGCACTAGCGACAGACGCTAGTGGCTGTAGTCATTTAGCCTCCTTGTTAGTGCGTCCGCCTCCCATGCCAGAGACCCGGGTTCGAGCCCCACTCGGAGCGAGTGTGAGGAGCGTCAGAGAGGACCCGGGTGAGAGGGGTTACAGACACATTTACGATTAATCTGCAATTTTTTGCAAGCAAAATCCAGTCATTTCAATGGGAATCCACAATCAGGAATTTTCAGTGAGGGCAATTAATTATTTTCATACAAAATTCCCGATCACATTCCCAATGAAGCAACTGGATTTCACTGACAGTTTACCAAATAACTGTAAGTATGACTGCACTGAGAGTGTACGTGTGCCGGAGTGTTTGTTCCATTTGTTCAGTGCGACTTGCGGCCGGCGTTAACCAAATGAGAGCTGTCGTCTGCTCCCTCATGGGGATCTCACTTCCTTACCCACGCACAGAAACCAGGCACTGTTAGCTGGTGCCACTTGGGAAAAGAGTTAGATGAACTGCTACAGTGTAGCTCGCAGCAAATTTAGCACAAACCAAAGAACCTTTCAAAGTTAAACAAATCACCCAGAGGCTATATGTCTCCTCCTATAAACCTCTACACATCTCACACACTCCCACTCGCTTGCACTGACTATCGCTTGCATCGCTTTTTTTTTCTTAAGACTGCATTTTTGTTTTTAAGTATCTTTAGGCGTTGAAACATTGCAGGTGGGTTCCAGCCTTTATTTCTAAAGTGTTAAAAAATATACTGTATTTCACCCACGAATTAAAATAAAAATATAAAATGAAGAATTATATATTTATATTTTTTTCTATTGTGTCACTAGTTTCTTATGATAGCTACATAAAATTTTAGCCTGAAATTCAAATATGACATTTTGTTAGTTTTTAGCAATGTCCACTATATGACACTTCTTAGATTCTCATTAGTCTTGTTTATTTATTTTGTTTATTTTTGGATAATCGGGGTAAACAAAATAATACTGTAATGTATAAAGCCTTGTTACAATATAATTTAACATTTTATAAATTCTACAATGCGATATATATAGGCAGCTAAGCATTGTTGTGGAGAGTTGGAGCATCACACTTTTCAGCAGCGTTTCACACACAACTTCAGCTAATGGCAGGGCAAAAAAGCCCATGTAGAAAACCTTATATACCGTTTACCCTACTAGAATTAATGCTGGAAAGTTATGATATTCATACTATGATGAACTGACATAATTTTAGTAGGCATGTCTACTTAATTTAATTCAGAGGTGAACATATTAATCCATCTTCCTTATAATTACATTTATTAATCCTACATAGTACAACATCTAAGTGAATATAAAAGCTGAAGTCTGTAAAAATTGAAGAAGGGCATCAATCCATGTTTAATGTGCAGAAAGAAGGAAGTGGGTGGTGGGGGCAATCGAAAGTTGGTGTTGCAAAGTCAGTAGTTATTTTTAGAACAGAGAGTCCATCATATAATTTATTTAGTGCTCTATTGTATTCTCAGATGGGCACTGGACATTTGTTTCATCCATTCACTATTACACAGATGTGGCTATTAACCCTAAAGAGAACATGATCGTCATCATTTTGACATTTGCATAGTAAAAGCATCAAGGATATAACCATTGAGTAAAACAAAGTCTATTGAAAGATCAAAAGTATTCAAAGAGGTAAATAATGTGAGTTTTAAATCTTCATTGCTCTGGGTCTGACAGGCTATGAGCTTATTTAAAGTTGGGCAGCTCTATCCAGATCAAGCTGGTGTCTGTGATCTGAGGAGCTAAAGCTAATAAACAAGGATGTTAGAAAATAGAAGATATTTATACCCAAATTTAGTGAAAAACAGCTAATAAGACTGACCAAATCATATATGTAAGCAATAAGGTGCGAAAGACCTAGTCTCAGCCTCAGACGTCAGACCCACGGACCGTTGGCTAAATGTCTGATGCACATGGGACACAAAAGTAGAAACACTTCAGGAGTGTCGAAGTCATCAACGGACTGTTTGAAATCTGCAGGATTTCTGGGAGACATGTGTGTCATGTTCTTTAATGTTCTGTCTGGAAACTAAAATGCTGTGGCGCCAAACCCCCTCGTGAAAGACAAATGCTGTCTAGTTTACACTTGCGATGACAATCGCTTATCAGGATCAACTAAACGCCGGATATTCAAAAGTATGTCAAATATTTAAAGTTCACAGCATAGAATCATTAAAATACGTGCAAGAGTTTTACACACCGGTCTGTTATTGTGGCAACATTTTCTTCCCCCGAAACATGATGCTGAACGAAACGAACTGTGATTGGTTGTTTGACACGTTGGTCAAAGGGCCTCAAGGGCGGACTTCGGCCAAAGAATGCTGCCATAGATTTCAGACTTTCAGCCGTCAGTCATCAGTCAGTAAAACTATATGCACTATATTATAGTAACTCTATTTGTTTGTGGTTTAGCCATGATTTATGTATCAAGAGGCAAAAACCATTTTGTATTCTATGGTATGTCAATTTTTTTAAGCTGAAGAGGTGTGGTATCTAATTCCCAGCAGGTGAAGCGTGATGGAGCTCACTGGGGAAGATAAGACTTCCTGTTCCATTACCGAACCTTCACTGCCCCACTTTTTCCATTCTGATGCTGGGAACGTGGCAGGCCTGGGTGAACAGGGTCCGATAACCAACGACCTGCCACACTCAAGTAAATCAATCTCCACCTCCTTCTGCGGCTGTGGAGATTATTTTGTTCATTTATTTATTATTTTATTTCAGGGGTAAAACAGGTAGAGGTGAGGTGGAGAAATGTTTCAAAGTTTATTTCTTCCTTATTAGCAGCTCCAGTTCTGCAATATTGATCCAAAATTAGGCTACAAGACCAAGCACATTTTCTTAGGTAGTTTTTCTGGTGTCCCTTTGAAGAAATATATGTAGCTAAAAATGTGTAAATGAGGACATAATATACATTGAATA
The DNA here is from genome assembly GCF_023724105.1 of Carassius gibelio. Taxonomy (NCBI): domain Eukaryota; kingdom Metazoa; phylum Chordata; class Actinopteri; order Cypriniformes; family Cyprinidae; genus Carassius; species Carassius gibelio. The sequence goes on from NC_068394.1 coordinate 17,157,866, forward strand.
TTTGTATTTTTATATATATACAGTGGGGATCGAAAGTTTGGGCACCCCTCGCAGAATCTGTGAAAATATGAGTAATTTTCAAAAAATAAGAGAGATCATACTAAATGCATGTTATTTTTTATTTAGTACTGTCCTGAGTAGGATATTGTACATAAAAGATGTTAACATTTAGTCCACAATAAATTATTAAAATAACCCCACTGAAAAGTCTGGGAACCCTTGGTTCTTAGTACTGTGTTCTGTTACCTGATGATCCACAGCTGTCTTTCTGTTTTGTGATGGTTGTGCATGAGTCCCTTGTTTGTTCTGAACAGTTAAACTGTGCAGCGTTCTTCAGAAAAATCTTTAAGGTCCTGCAGATTCTTCAGTTTTCCAGCATCTTTGCATATTTGAACCCTTTCCAGCAGTGACTGTATGATTTTGAGATGTATGTGAATGTAAACGATCAGCAAGTTGTAAATCCGAAAGTGCACAATAAATAAAATGATTGTCTCCTAAAATAAAGAATCAAATCTCTACAGCCTAAACGAGCTGTTAGTAATTTGAATCCCAATTCTGTGAACAATTACTTACATTTATATAGCGCTTTTCTAAGCACTCAAAGCACTTTACATCACATCAAGTGGTAACACATTTGTATAATAACCCATTTATGTTCTACATTGGCAGGCAGAGTAAAACCTGCCCCCGTCCACAAACATGTCATGTTACTGACGACTGCTTTTCTAATATTTGGCAGTTAAAAATAATAAATAAAGTTCAGTGTGGGATTCACTAAATGCTTGCTGTTGAAAGATGGCTCAGTACCTACATTATTGGACTAGCTGGCTAATAAATAGTGGTGACTGTCAGTTTATGTGCATATCACAGAAATGTATGGAAAAATAAATTAAAGACGTAATCAAACAGACGATGAACACTATTAACAGCAATTATTATATGCTGCAATCCAACTTATAGCTAAATTTGTTAGTTCTGTATGTTGTTTCAGGGTTAGCATCATCTGGGGTCCTCTGAGGGTGTGACATCATCTCTTCTCAGGTGTTCTGGATCCAGACTGAAGCTTGTGTTATCCTAGTTACCACGGGATGTAAAACAGAGAAACAAATAGAAACAAAATGTGCATAGCTGCTGTTCCAACCAAGTAAAATTAATTAGTTTAACCCATGCTAAAGAATAATAATGCACATTTAATCAGATCTGCTATTAATTAACTGCAATCCAAAATTATGATATGAATTATTTGAATGCTTGGCCAAAGATATGTGTTTTTAATCTAGATTTAAACAGAGAGAGTGTCTCTGAACCCCAAACATTATCAGGAAGGCTCTATCAGAGTAGTGGACTTTGCTATCCTAGGAACTACCAAAAGTCCAGCGTTTTGTACCTAATAGGTAGCCAGTGCAGAGACTGTAGAATTGGGGTAATATGATCATATTTTCTTGACCTGGTAAGGACTTTAGCCATTGCATTTTGGACTACCTGTAGCTTGTTTATTGACGAAGCAGGACGACCACCTAGAAGTGCATTACAATAGTCCAGTCTAGAGGTCATGAATGCATGAACTAGCTTTTCTGCATCAGAAACAGACAACATGTTTTATAGCTTGGCAATGTTTCTAAGATGGAAGAATGCTGTTTTTGTAACATTGGAAATATGATTTCCAAAAGACAAGTTGCTGTCTAATATAACACCCAGATTTATGACTGTAGAGGAAGTAACAGTACATCTGTCTAGTTGCAAACTGTAATCCAAGAGATTATGTGAACTGTTTTTTGGTCCAATAATTAGTATCTCTGTCTTATCCGAATTTAATAGGAGAAAATTATTGGCCACCCAATTGTATTTTTTTATTTTTAACACACTCTGTTAGCTTTGATGATTTAAAGTTTCATCTGGTCTTATTGAGATATATAGATGAGTATCACCAGCATAACAGTGGAAACTAATTCTGTATATATTTTGAGTAAACAAAAGCATTTTTTGACCTTGCATGAATGTAATCCTATTGTAGGAGACTCCCAAAACAATATTAGGAACCTTAAAAATGGCATAATAGGGGCACTTTAATTACACTGACAGAAGTAAAACAAAAAACAAGTGGCCACAATGCAAGTCCATAATCTAAAATTAATGTTTCCTTCTGTAAAAAAAAAAAAATCCATCCCCTGTTGTCCTCTCACATTAAAACACATATTTGTTTAGGACTGTTTTTGGACTGATTTAGCTTCTAAACAGTGCCTGATCAGTACATATTCTTCTCCTGATTCAGGCAAGATTACTTTTTTTCACTGGAGAAAGGGTTATTATGGATTATGGACTTGCGTGAAGTTTAAAATGTCTAATAAGTAAATAATTTGTTTCTTGCAAACACACAGCTGTTCACTTCTCAAGACATTAATTGATGGACTGGAGTTGGAGTGTGGATTACTTGTGGACTATTGTGATGTTGCGATTTTTTTTTTTTAATGAGTAAATGGCAAGTAACTTGAGAAATGTATTTAGATCCTCTTCAGCACATCAGTAGAGATGTGATTTGTAATATTAGTTATATCAGTAAATGGTGAATGTTGTCATGAAGGTGCTGAAGGGAGACCATCCATCAATAGACCAATGCATTGATGCTATCATGCTGTCATCTCTCTCTCTCTCTCTCTCTCTCTCTCTCTCTCTCCCTCTCTCCTCTTTTCTTCTTTGTAGATAATGGCACATCTAGAACAGACTGCATCTTTGCTCTTTATCAGATAATGTATCAACACAGACTTCCAGCCTTCAGCTATTTCCGGACGACTCCCTGCCATCCCTAAAACTATATCAACCTTTTACAATCCCCCGCCTTAATCTTCCATCAGATTTTACATCCTGAAAAGGACATTAACAGTTCAAACCTGATTTCACCCGACAAGGACATATTTAAATCTTATTTCATAAGACAGCAAAAATAGGACTGAATAAAATTACACCAGCAGCAGAGACACGTGTAATTTGAGCACGTTTGTTATAAAGAGTGACATGACATTTCACATATAAATCTATGCAGGGGTTCCATTATATGTCATCAGATTGAGATTACAGGTTAAATGGTTGACCTGCAAAAATCAGTCAGTATTTTTAAACATATGTAAAGTCAACATGAAACATAATCAGCAATTGTGTATTAAGAAAGTAAATGTTTCATGGTGACTTAAAACACTTTCAAAATGTATTGCTAGCAATGATTAATCACAGGTTTATTAAAAACATGTGTCTCTACCTACATTTTGGTAAAAATAAAAAATAAAAATGTACCTATACAAAAATATACCTATTCACACATTTAACTTCACGTCACTGCATTAATTGCTGTTGACGTTAATACTACAGGCAGTAAAATACCAAAAACTCTCATTCCTTTTCATACAAATTATGATTCTAGGTACCGATTATTGATTAATCAAGCCTTTTTTTTTTTGCCTGGCTGCTTGCACAATACTATATTACGACCTCAAAACACTTGTACCATAGTACATGGATTGTAAACTAATACATTTGGAGGTTTGGATCACATAACTGGCACCATGTGTAGAGTTTTTCTGACATAGTAAACTAGCTCGATAGCACACCTTGTACATCAGTCCATTTGCAATGCAAGTCCTGCTGTAAAACATGAGTGGCAAATCAAAGAGCTCAAAGACTCTAAGCAAGATAAAATGGCATGATAAATGTATTTTTGTCTCATGTTTGCCTTTGTTTACACTTTCAGTTAGGCTTTGGGTAGGCCTTTTTGTAGGTGGTACATTATTTGATAACACGATAGAGCATTCACTCACTGTAATGAAATATTGGCACATTCATGTTCATGTCTTTTACATTTGCTACAGGGGGCCTTTATTCACCCCCCGGAGCCGCGTGAGGGATGTTTTATTACAGATGTGCACACTTTATTTCATGTCTTCTGAACTGTTGACAACAAACACCCGTTTACCCATTTGAAAGGATTGAAGAGCAAGTACAATTTTTAATGTAACTTCGATTGGATTATTCTGAAAGAGGAAAGTCACACACACACCTAGGATGCTTTGAGTGTGAGTAGATGATGGACCAATTTTCATTCTCGGGTGAACTAACCCTTTAATGCATGATCTGAGTTTGATTCCAGCTTGCATCGTTTACCAATCTCAGTACCTTTATTTTCCCTTTTCCTTTCTGACTGTCAATTCCTATAAATGACAAAATGGTTATATATATAAAACGGGTATTATCCCAGTCTGTATGTAACGGAGGAGAGTTTTACTTTTAATATGTCCAGTATAGGCTCAGAACAGTGTGTGTACATCAGGAAATAGGTAAAGCGTGTAAAATAGGGGTAGATGGGTAATTAAAGGCTGTCTTAGTGGGTGATTACAGTACTTTACTTCATAATTAGAGTGTAGGAGTTTACCAAGAACTTAGATTAATGTCTTCAGAGCGGAACATGTGCACACAAGCGTACATCGTGATAAATAAATAAATAAATAAATAAATAAAAGTGGCAGAAAAGGGAACAAAATAACCAGCTAAGAGAGTTCATCAGTGTCCTCATTTTGCCCATGTGATCATTTAAGCAATGTTTTTTGTTTGTTTGTTTTGTGAATTGCCTGAACTAGCAAAGCATTAATTGATATCATCCAATCATGCTTTGTTCTCAGTGACTATGATCTGCCATTATTATTATTTAACCTTTAATTTCAATCGAACACAGTCAGCTTTGATAAAACATGACAAAAGCCAACCTCAAGAGGACAGAGAATTATCCCAGTGACCTCTTGCGGAGAAATGTGAACTCCCATTAGTTTTCAGTGTCACTCAGATGTCATGCCACCTACTGCAAATAGGAGATGAAAAAAAAAAATCTATATTTGATTATAAAATGTATATGTTTTACCTCTCGTCTTGCTATACCAAGAAAAAAAAAAATCTTACTATCTGAAAATGTTCAACCTTCACAAAGTTATAAAAGATCAGTGTCTATAGTCAGGCCTATGTTTTATATGGTTTATTTAGTCATATCACATGAGCAGCTGACATGTGCATGGATTTCTCACCATTAACTAGTTGCTTATTACCATGCATAATACTAGCATATTGGCTGTTTATTGGGACCATGTTTTATGTCCCTTAATCCATCACATACCTAAACTTAACAATTACCTTACAAACTTTTAATAAGCAACAACTCAGGAGTTTGATGCGGCAAAAGTCAGTTAATAATTAGCTAATAGTTAGAATTGGTCCCCAAATTAAAGTGTGGCCATAATGGAATATCATACACTTGACCTAGAACTTTTGTAATTATTATATGCCATTCTGCAAGATACTGCTTAAAACAACCTGTATACATACAATTCAAAAGTTTGAGGTCAGGCAAGTGTTTTTTTTTTTTTTTTTTTTTTTTAACTAGAATGGTTTCTGAAGAGTCATGTGACACTTCAGACTGCAATAAAAATGCTAAATAAATCAGCATTACATCATAGGAATAAATTTAATTTTAAAATATATTCAGATAGAAAGCAGTCTTTCTAAACTGTAATAATATTTCAGATTATTACTGTTTTTATAATAATAATAATAATAAAGGATATTGTTTTAAAAATTCAAACATTTTTGAACAGTATTGTGCATCTTAAATGCTACAGGTTTGTGCAGGTAAATTCTAATATACGAAGAGCAGCGTCTTAATATTTTGGCAAAGAATAATTTTACAAACTGAAAAAGATCCGGGGACAAGCAGTACTTCACCCGGCTGTCTCTGGTATTGTCTTCACAGTCACATCACGGATTGGAAACTGTGGATCAGACTTTTAAAATTACCAGTAATTTAAAACGACCAGCTGCAGCAATGAACTAAAGATGAATCAATCTACACGGTCAATGAAACTGTCACTGCACCGAGTCAATCTCTGAACTGTTATCTGCTCTTCTGAGGTGTTTTTGAGGAGGTGGTAAGTTAAGTTATTTCTGCAGGTTGCTCCACACCAACCTCCCAGAAAGCAAATCACTGCTTGCCATAAGTATGCTTAACCTCTAAAATTAAGAACGCAATTACTATTACACAAAAGAAGAGACGGCCGCTCATTCTCCTCAGCATGGCATGATGGGTATTATGGTAATTAGTTGACAGAAGGTCAAAGGCAATGTGTTTAAAAGTAATCAGCAAGTAACACTTCTTGCATTTGAAATGGCAGGATGAAAGGCCGAGGTTTGGTGAGTTTATTAGCAGTGCCAGGGAAAAGTAAGCTTTTCTCACATTACAGAGGAAATCTTGCAGAGGGATTTCAAACCTTGGCTATTTTAAGGATGTCTGCAGGGCTGAGATAGGGAGAGGTTCATGACTGGGTCGGTTTGGACGGTGTGGAGGCGTCATTCATGTTGAAAGTCTTTCACCTCTCTGTCCTTCCGTGACAATCGGCTGGAAACATTGACTAGGTTTTTTTCTCGCAGGAATTTATTGAGCAAGCTTTGTGTAAAGCCTATGTCAAATGCAATTTGATTTGCTTCCCTGAAAGTAAAATTGTCTTTATTAGATGTAACCAACCGTTAGTTTACAGCTTATATTTGCCAATATCATTTGCATACTGTTTCCAGAAGAACACTGAGGAACAATTTTCCAAAAGTAAAACCGATGGAAACAAAACACACATAAAAGAGAGTTAAATCAAATGTAAAAGTTTCTGGTTAAATTTTGACCTACAAACAACAGGTCTTATTTCTTATTAGCATTCATTCTTATTTCATGTTTTTTGTTAACTTTAAATAAATAAAACTGTTTGATGGTAAAACTACATTTTTAGCATCATTACTCAAGTCTTCAGTGTCACAAGATCCTTGAGAAATTATGTGAATATGCTGATTTGCTGCTCAAGAAACGTTTATTATTATTATTATTATTATTATTATTATTATTATTATTATTATTATTATTATTATTATTATTATTATTATCAGTTTTAAAATGGTTGTGCTGCTTAATATATTTGCAAAAACAATGCTACTTTTTTTCTGGATCACATAATGAGTAGAACATTCAAACGAACAGCATTTATTTGAAATAAATACCTTTGAACGTGTTTTTGTCTTTACTTTTACTTTTGATCAATTTAATGCATCATTGGTGAATAAAATAAAAATAAAGTAAATTAAAAAAATAACATCTTTGAATGGTGGTATATATGCTGTTATTTATTGCAACCAAATAGCAAGACCTGGTAACTACCTATAGCATCCTCCTTGTGGAAGCTATATTTAAGTTGCATTTTTCTTTTTTTTTTTTATGTTTAGTTGTCATTCTTAGCTGTGGCTCTTCACCTGCAGCAAATCTTTGACAAGAGGCAAATTCCTGCTGCTGGAAAACAGCTCTCTGATTTTCCCTAAAATGTGAAATTTGTTACAACCCAGAAATTCACTGCTAGTTTTCACCCACACTTCTTCTTTTCTTCTCACTCAGTGTTTTCTTGAAATACAGGCTCATGAACAGTGCCATGTAAATACACAAAGTAATCCTTTTCATCCTGAGTGCTTGTATCTTCATTAGACTGAAGGGAAAGTCACATTACTGCAGTATGCTTGAAAGCACACAGATACAGCTTGAAAGCACAGTGAGCGATTCATACACGCCACTTTTCCTGTGTATTTTGAAAGGCACTCTCACAGGTTTAATGCTCAGTGGAAGAATTGGGGTGAAAATCGGGGGAAAGGGTTTCTCTCAGGCTTACATTATTTGGCAGCATATACAGTGCTGCCATGGCCTTGCTCAATTTATCAACTGCTCATGAAAATCAAGTGGCACAGGCTTTGCTGTCGGCAAATAATAAAGTGAATTCATGGAACCTTCTATTCAACAAGCGGCAGCGGGAGATGAATGGACATTACTGTATGTCTACCTCTGAATTTATAAGAGCTGTCTCCTATCTCCTCTCCCGTGAGCATCTCTAATATGTTTTTGTGTATCTGCAAGGCATTTCTGGACTGGTGATATGCATGCTAAAGTGTGTTAGATTGTTGTAAGCTGTTTGTATAAATGTTTAGGAAGAGTGACAAATTAATGTCTATTATGTTGCTCCTTCATAAAAATCCTGTTTACTAACCAGGCCATGAAGTCGCCAAATAAATAGCACTGCACTGTATTTTTAGGGACAATGGAAATTGAATTTGTCAATAATAATAATAACAATAATAATTAAAAAGATGGTCTTAAACACAAACACATTTAGATATACTCTTTAATAAATTAACTTTTTTATAAAATGCTGGTTTTTAAAAACTTTTTACCATAGACATGAGACTGAATGCTGAGCAGGAGGAAAACAGACATGTAGCATGGAGGACCTCAAACAAATATCTGACAAGCAAGAGACGAAAGACAGGGCATTAAGTAGGCAGAAGGATATTAGGTGCAGCTGCACATCAAACAATCAGCATGACGTAACATGAGACGAGCAGGAGACAATGCATTCATGAAGCGTGACAGTAACTCTCCTCCTAGAAACGCCTCCTGGCATCCCCAGACTCCCTTACCTGTCAATTGTAATCATCGACAAGGGAGTTATCCAGGATGTCTCTAGCAAGCACTCAACTTCTCTCCTTTGGACCAGGGCAGGCGGATTAATCAGTGAATGAAACATAGGCTTTATCTTTGATACATGAAAGGCGGGATGAATTCTCCTGTATGCTGGAGGAAGTTTAAGGTGGACTGCCACCGGACTAATGATCTTGGTGACAGTGAATGCCAATGAATTTGGGAGCAAGCTTATTGGAAACGGAATGGAGAGGAATGTTCTTGGTAGAACATTTAGTAGGCTTTAGCCTTGGTGCATGCCCCCACTTGGAGTAGAGTCTCTCAGGCTCTAGTCCATGTGTGGTGACACCTCTGGACAAAGGCGTGAATGGAGGGGCCCGCGACTTCGGATTCCAGACTGGGAAAAATTGGTGGCTGGTATCTTAAACTACACTCGAATGGAGAGAGGCCCATCGCTGATACTGGTAACGTATTGTGGGCGTACTCCACCATGAAAGTTGTCTCCATGAGGAAGGATTATTGGAGACCAGACATTGCAACACCCTTTCCAAATCTTGGTTGGCTCTCTCGGTTTGACCATTGCTTGGGGATGAAAACCTGAGGACAGACTGACAGTCGCTCCCAGCAATCTACAAAATTTAGACACAAAATGGGGTCCCCTGATGGAAAAGACTTCTGTCGGGAGGCCATGTAAAAGAAAGACGTGATCTACGACAGTCAACGCTGTCTCCTTGGCTGAGGGTAATTTGGGCAAGGGAATAAAGTTTGCCGCTTTCGAGAACCCGTCCATCACGGTCAAAACTACCATGTTTTCCTTGGAGGGAGGGAGGGAGGGAGGGTTCAGTGATAAAATCTAGCACAATATGGGACCAGTGTTTCGAAGGGACTGGCAGTGGTTGAAATAACCCATCTGGGGGTCAATTGGAAGTCTTACCATTGGCACAAACCGAGCAAGCCAAAACAAGTTGCCTGAAGTTGCGAATAAAACGCAGGTAGAAGTTGGTGAACCCCAGAAACCTCTGTAGGGCCTTACGGGAATCTGGACTTGGCCAATCTACCACAGCCTTAACCTTCTCAGGATCCATATGCATTCCCTCAGTCGACACAATGAACCCCAGAAAAGTAACAGACTGTGCATGAAAAGTGAATTTCTCTATTTAGACAAACCCTCTGGGGGTGTTAAACGTGGTCTTCCATTCCTCCCCCTCTACGGCCAAATGATAAGCATTACATAAGTCCAATTTCATGAAGATCTACGCTCTCTGCAACCTCTCGAAGGCTGAGTACATCAAGAGCAAAGAGAAGTATTCTTTACCGTGATGCTGTTCAGTCCCCGGTAATTGATACAAGTTTGCAGAGACCCGTCCCTCTTCCCCACAAAAAAGAACCCTGCCCCCGCTGGAGAAGAGGAAGGGCGGATGAACTCCAAAGCTAGAGAATCAGAAATATATTTCGCCATAGCCTCCATTTCCAGAACAGAAAGCAAATATAATTTGCTTTTCAGCTGAGACTTAACTGACAGTAAATCTATGGCACAGTCATAGGGACGATGTTTTGGTCCATTGTGCTTTATTAAGTCCAAAATCAATGCAGTCATCTACTAGGAGAATTTGGAGCACTTTATGCTTCCATCTGTTGATAAGCTTTATGGAGATGCTGATTTCATTTTGCAGCAGGACTTTAGCACCTGCATACAGTGCCAAAACCACTTCCAAGTGGTTTGATCACGATTATATTACTGTGCTTGACTGGCCAGCCAAAATGCCTGACCTGAACCTCACAGAGAAGATATGGAGTATTGTAAAGAGGAAAATAAGTAACATCTGACAAACAGTACAGCGGAGCTAAAGGCCACTTTCAAAGCAACCTGGGCTTCAATAATGCCTCAGCAGTGCCACAGGCTGAATTAATCCATGCCATGCCACATTGAAGCAGTAATTCATTCAAAAGGAGCCCAAATCAAGTATTGAGTGCATAATTAAACCTGCTTTGGAGATCTTGAACATTTACATTTACATTTACATTTAATCATTTAGCAGACGCTTTTATCCAAAGCGACTTACAAATGAGAACAATAGAAGCAGTTAGGTCAACAAGAGAACAACAACAGAATACAAGTGCCATGACAAGTCTCAGTTAGTCTAGTATAGAACGCATAGCCAGGTGTATATAATTTTTTTTTTTTTTTTTTTTTTATTAAATGAAAAAGACAAGAAGAGGAAAAGTACTGGTGTTAGTAGGTTAAGTGCAGGCGAAAAAGATGAGTCTTTAGATGTTTCTTGAAAGTGAGTAAAGACTCCGCTGTACGAATTGAGATTGGGAGGTCATTCCACCAGCTGGGCACAGTCCAGGTAAAGGTCCGTGAGAGTGATTTTGAATTTCTTTGGGATGGCACCACAAGGCGTTGTTCACTTGCAGAGCGCAAGCTTCTGGAGGGCACATAGGATTTAACCAGTGAGTTTAGGTAAGTTGGTGCCGTGCCAGTGGTTGTCTTGTAGGCAAGCATCAGTACCTTGAATTTGATGCGAGCAGCTACTGGTAGCCAGTGTAACCTGATGAGGAGGGGAGTAACATGAGCTTTTTTTGGCTCATTGAAGACAACCCTCGCTGCTGCATTCTGGATCATTTGCAGAGGCTTGACAGTACATGCAGGAAGGCCCGCCAGGAGAGCATTACAATAGTCCAGTCTGGAGAGAACAAGAGCTTGGACAAGAAGTTGGGTTGCTTGCTCTGACAGGAAGGGTCTAATCTTCCTAATGTTGTATAAGGCAAACCTGCAGGACCGGGTCGTTGTAGCAATGTGGTCAGTGAAGCTTAACTGATGATCCATCATCCATCATCCATCATCCATCATTTTCTGTTTTGAAAATATTAAAATTATCTGAGATACTGAATTTATATTTTTCCTAAACTGTGAGTCATAATGATCAGAATTAAAACAATAAACTCTTGAAATATTTCAGTTTGTGTGCAATGAAACTAGAATTTAAGATGGCTGGTGACTCAGTGACATGTATATGACTATTTATTATTATATTTTCTTTGTATTTATTTAGTTGTATGCTACATTTTATTTCCTGAACTAATTTTGTCCAGTCAAAAAAGGTCAAATATTACAATATTTTAATTATTGACCCCAGCTGGTTTATTATAGTTGACTAAAAACAACAGCAGCAGCAACTAAACACTTTCATTACTTGAAATAAAATAAATGCTAGATGTAATAAAATTAAATATAAATTCAGCTAGTTTTAAAAACAACATGTCTAGGCAACATTTCACATTTTCATTTAGTCTGTCTTGAAATAAATAGTAATAAAAATATAAATTAATACTACTATATACTGTAGGTGAATTTTCTAAACAAAAACTAATAAAACTTACAAAAATACAACAAAATTACTTAAAGTACTAAAATTAAAATGAAAGGCAGTTATTTCTTGGTTTGATCTATTAAATAATTTCCTATTTTATTTTTTATGCATATTTCGGTCACAGCACATAACTTTGATTTAGTAGTCTAAAATGTTTAGGTATATATTATATAAATATATATTAATTTATAGAATTTAATTAAATGTTTTAATAAAAAATAATTTTTACTATAAATTATGTACTGCTTATTTTTTTCTGAGGAATAATAACTAAAACTATTAATATATTGCATCAATTAACAACATTTCATTCAGAGAAAAAAAGGTGTATTTAAGTCGTTGTATGACTAAACTGTATTTACATTTTTTTTTTATTGAAATTAAATGAATAATTTCAGTCAAAGAAAAAAAATCTGTGTAATGTCACTGACATATTTTTTATTTTATTTTATTTCTTAAGTGCGAACACAGTATTTGCCTTCAACATATAGGACTGATTTTTCAGCATTCATTCCTAGAGTAAAATACTTGCCATTCCTTCATTGTTTTTGTTTTCAATTCGGATAGACACCGCTATTTATTAAACCCACACATCCTGTGCACCTTTGTGATAATGGATATAATTTCTCATATTGTTTTATTTGGTGCCAGATATAGACAATAAGTAATGTGAGACAGGGAATATTTCACAAGCGAGAAATCGGCACTTTAGCTATATATCATCCTGACTCCAAAAAATAATCACCTGTTGTGGATGCCTTAGTGCAGATGTTCTAAAGTTCTAATAAAAAAAAATACAAAAAAATACAAATAAAAATTTGGACCCACTTTATATTAAGTGGCCTTAACTACTATGTACTTACATTTTAATTAATACATTAGTACAATGTACTTATTGTGTACATACATGTTTTTACATTGCACTTATATTTAAAAAAATAAAATAAATGTAATTACATCTGTATTTAATTTCTGTAATTACATTTATAATTACACTGTTGACCCATACTTTACACCTTAACCCACCCTTAAACTTACCCATACCTCCAACCCTCTCCCTAACCTTACCCCTATCCCACCTCAATAGCAACAAAAGTGTTTTACAATACAATATGAACACAATAAGTACATTGTACTTATTTTTTTTTATGTAAGTACATAGTAGTTAAGGCCACTTTTAATATAAAGTTGGACCAAAAATTTAAATATACATATTCATATCCTTCATAATTAAAGCTGGTATGATGATGGAGAGTCTGTCGTAAAATGATTAATCAAGTCCCGCTGGCCTGGATTCCAAAGGGCATGCGGCAGGTGTTGCAAACTTCAGCTTGAAATGTTGTTTGCATGTGCCTGTGTGTTTCTGCATCCATCCATCCATCCATCATATCTTTCTATCTAATATATTTTTGGTCTATCTATCCATCTGTCCGTCCATCCATCCATCCATTGTTCTATTATTCTATCAGTCTGTATGTCCATTAATATATCATTCTGTCTTCCTTGTTCCATCCATCTATAGTTGTCCATGACTTCACAACGTCACTGTGATATAGAAAATAAATGGGCACAAAGGCGAAAATACAAAATTAGAAAAGCAATTCCAGGAAACACCCCTTATTAGAGTCAGAATCAGAATGAGCTTTATTGTATGTCAGATATGGTAGCTAAGCTGAACCAAACAGTTACTGAATTGCAGAGGATGGATTCAATGATGGGAGAGTGGAACTGTTTCAGCTGCTCCTGTGGCAGGTTGAACTTCCTCAGCTGGTGAAGGAAGTACAACCTCTGCTGGGGTGTGAAGGGGGTCTCTCCTGAAATTCATTATTACAGTTTAGAGCGTGTTCAGCTCCAGGTTGTTGAGACTTCACAAGACAGCTCTTTAACCTCCTGTCTGTAGAAAGACTCGTCACCATCCTGAATGAGGCAGATGAGTGTGGTGTCGTCTGCAAACTTTAATAGCTTAACAGAGAAGTCTTTAGATGTGCAGTTGTTGGTGTAGAGGGAGAAGAGCAGTGGGGAGAGAACACAGCCCTGAGGAGCTCCAGTGCTGATTATACGGGTGATGGATGTAAGCTTTCCCAGCCTTACTATCTGCTGCCTGTCTGTCAGGAAGCTATTGATTCATTGACAGATGGAAGTGGGCACGGAGAGCTAAGTTAGTTTGGGCAGGAGGAAGTTTGGAATGATCATGTTGAAGGCTGAGCTGAAGACCAAAAACAGGATCCTCACATAAGTCCTTGGTCTGTCTAGATGTTGTAGAATATTATGCAGTCCAGTGTTTACTGCATCATCCACAGACCTGTTTGCTATGTAGGCAAACTGAAGAGAATCCAGTAAGGGTCCAATAATTCAGGTGGGCCAGCACCAGTTTTTCAAATGACTTCATGACCACAGATGTTAGAGCCACAGGCCTGTAGTCATTTAGTCCTATAATTTTGGATTTCTTTGGGATGGGGATGATGGTGGAGCGTTTGAAGCATGAAGGGACTTTGCACAACTCCAGTGATCTGCTAAAGATCTGTGTGAAGATGGTGGCCAGCTGGACTGCACAGGATTTCAGACAGGCTGGTGTAACCCAATCTGTGCCTGGTGCTTTTTTTCTTTTCTGCTTCCCGAAGACCTGGCGCACCTCATCCTTGCTGATCTAAATTGCAGGTGTGGGGGAGAGATGAGGCTGCAGGAGGTGTGAATGGTGTTCAGAGCGGGTGTTGGGTCTTGGGTGTTTTTTCAAACATTCAGTAGAATTCATTCAGATTGTCTGCCGGTTGTTGATTTTCCACAGTGCTGGGGGATGGTGTCTTGTAGTTGGTGATCTCCTTTAGACTTTTCCACACTAATGCTGAGTCGCTGGAAGTGAACTGAGTCCTTTTTTTTCAGAATAATTCCTCTTTGCGACTCTGATCTCCTTTTCCAGTGTGTATTTAGCCTGTTTATACAAGACCTTCCAGTAAACACCTTCTTTGGCCTGACGGAGCTGTCTGAGTTTCGCAGTGAACCATGGTTTGTCATTGTTGTAAGTTAGATGAGTCTTAGTAAGAATGCACATCTTCAAAAAAAATTATATAATATGTTACAGTCTCTGTGAGCTCGTCCAGATTGGTGGCAGCAGCTTCCAAAACACTCCTATCAGTGAGGTCAAAACAAGTTTATAAATCCTGCTCTGCTTCATTAGTCCATCTTTTTACAGTCCTTAATACAAGTTTAGCTCATTTTAGTTTCTGTCTGTAGGTCAGTATAAGATGAACCAAACAGTGATCAGAGTGCCCCAAAGCTGCCCGTGGAACAGACTGATATGCATCCTTTATTGTGGTGTAACAGTGATCCAATAAATTACTGTCTCTGGTGGGACATATGATATATGTAGTTCATGGGAGAGATTTGCTTTTTTAAAGTCCCCAAGAAAGATTAAAACAGACTCCTGTTGTTGTTGTTCTGTCTCTGTGATCTGATCAGCAAGTAAAGCCAGGCTCACGTGTGTTTGCGGAGGAATATAAAAATTCACAAGAATGATTGAGTGAGACTCCTGTGGTGAATAGAAAGGCTTGCAGTTAATGATGAGTGTTTCTAGATCTGAACAGCACATCTTCTTTAAAACTGTTACATCTGTACACCACCTTTGGGTGATGTAAAAGAATGTCCCGCCGCCACACGTTTCCCAGTTGATTATGTGTCGCATTTACCTTTACGGGGCCCTGGGCTAACACAGCTGCGGGGCCCTGGAATAATGCAGCTGCTCATGTTATATACTCATCCTTCATACAAAAATGTCATGGAACTGTGACTGCACATATACTGTGAAATTACATACAATGTAAAGGAGTTCACATAATGTTAAGGAGTTCGCTTCCAAACTACTTAGTTGTCTGAGCCTGGAGAAGCCGTGATTGACACGCTATGTTACTATGCTCACTTGACTGCCCTGTGCTAAACCAAAATATATAGACGAATGTTGATGTTGAAATCCAAAGTGGTCCATTTATTTTAATACAGCTATGAGCATGGAGCTGCTTTGTGTACAGCCGTTACTGGGGGAAACCGCAATATTTGAGCGCTCTTAAAGTGCCACTTTGTGGCAGAGAATGAATTTGCAGTTCCAACAAGCCTTTTTTTTTTGCTGTTTATGGTCAGATCAATGAAAATATCAACTCATGTTTGTATGCAGCAAACATATAGAGTTGTAAATGAGGAAGAAGTTAATGTGCCTTTTAAAAATCTAAACAATTAAGACAGTAATGTTTATGTTTTAAATTGACAATAATTTATATGCTTGATTTATCCCTTAAATGGTCTAAAAATGGTCTAAAGGCTGAAATGCTGTTGTATACGATTTTTGTTTTTGTGAAATCCTGAATCTGAACTGTAAATCATGCAATTTTATGTCTCAATACTGTATGTTACCATTTACATTGTCCAGCACCACTCATACAGTGTTTATTTTACTTGTGCAGTCAAACAAAATTACTTGCTTCATATTTTTTTATATGAAAATATTTTTTATAGTTTTCAAAATATTTTTGATGGACATTCACACTCCTGTCTGATTTCCAGGAGTCATCACAATGAATATCTTGCAATGCAATGTGCAATTGGAGTCAAGTGAACCATATAACAACTTAGTATATGAAGATGAGGCTGGCTTCAACCTGATCAAAAGCAGAAGGCTTGGCTGAAATGTCATCGGCCACAGAGTTACTACTGATTTGCCAGGCCAAAACTCTCTGTAACTGTTGTCTTGTCCTCTGTCTATGTGCTTTCTAATTGAAGGTTCATGAGATACACCTTTGAGCATTTTCAGAGAACCGGTTTATCATTAGCTGTTTATCCTTATCATAACCGGTTTATCATTAGCTGTAAAATTGTTGGCTTAAAAAAACAAAATCAAACCCAATTGTTTATGCTGTAAGAATGAAAATAATACTTTGCCTAGAATGAGTGAGTAATAACACCTTTAAAATATAATTTGATTTCAATTTAAATGCTGTTTTATAACAAAGTTCGGGAGGAACAGTCGCAGTTCATTAACCTGATTAACCCAAGTGGAGACCAATCAGTAATCAACTCATGACAAGGTATAAATAACAGCAGAACCTATCTCTGTTCATTGACGGTTTTCAGCATCCCGGTTCGCGCTGTCTGTCATCTTATCACAGACGAAATTTTCCTTCCAACAAGGAGATCCATACCGGTGATTTTTTCAGATCTGCTACTTTGCTGACCATGATCATTAAACACGGCCGTTGAGCACCATCAAACGTCATCGCGACAGCTGCTCTTCTTGCCAAGCCACACGTCGTGGCCAATAGACCGTGCAAAGTTCAAGCTCGCCTCGCTTGACACCACGATTGATCCGATCAAGACCGGGCTCTCTTTGAGCGCTGGAATCGCAGCACCAGCAGGCATTCAACCAGCCCGCTCCTCAGTTCTTACTGCAGCAAGCCTCTTTCACTTCCCGCAGCGGCTCAGCCTTTCACCGCGGCTTTTTCTGGCCGAGGCGCAGTTTGAGGGCGCCTCCTCTAGCGGCGCAGATCGTGCGTCATAAATCAATACATTTTCAGGTGAAGACGGTAAATATAGGTTTGCGGCTAGAAGTAGTGCGAGAGCCGCGTGGAGTTCCGATCACATATGTATGTGGAAATTCAGATCCAAATTGAGCCTCGGATGCGTTCAAATATTTAAACTTCTGCGACCAGGCCGTGTGCAAACGCCCGACCGAATGTGATCTTTCGGTGCGAGGTCAGAATTACCTATATTTTGTTAACCTTGACATTATTCTTCAACATAATTTATGTAAAATGGTGGTTCATAATAATTATGGCAGAAATAATTATTAAACCATTATTTACGTGATTAGCCCCATAAAACCTACTGTTTTTATTTAGGGGGTAATCTGATTTGTGACGATGTATTCATACATTATACATTATATTCATTCAAATTATTAACTTTACCATGGTGAACATGTCAAGGTAACAGTTACTGCACCACCAGTTTGAAAGTTAAGCACGCCTGCCGCGAGATGGAGAAATGTGACAATCGTGTACAAATGTTGCTTGCTGTGGAAAGGAGGCTTAAAGTTTGTTAAATCAGGCTATGAGGTAGTCATCATCCACACTGAAATGTCCAAAGATATCATCTGCCTTACCGTGCATGTTTAAACCATACTGATGTTTTACAGACAAGTTTCATGCAATTATTCTGGCAGGACCAATTTCTTTGGGGACATATTTCACCATCTACTGGCGTGATCACTATACCCTCGTTTTGCCGCAGGACAGCAGTGTGAGTAAATTCTGAGTTTTTCTAGGACCGTAATATGAAAGCATGCAAGTAAATATCTTTAGGACTGCTTGTAAGTGAATAGCACATAACTGCAATTAACGTTATTGCCATAATCATGTCTGTTGGTATGTTTTACAGACATAATGATTTTCATTGCATAATGATTCTCATAGTTTTCAGAAGCCTCTGTTTCCACAGTCTATACTACAACGTGAAACCAGTGTTCCAGATGTATCCATTAGTGCTAGTGATGTGTCGTTCGTAAACGAATCGTTCTTTTTGAACGAATCTTTTAGGTGAACGAATCTTTTAGGTGAACAAATCGTTCATGTTATCCACGGACTCATATTTCTCGTTCAGTAAAGTTCCTCCCTTCATAACAGCGCGGCGCTTTAAGCAGCGCATGCGCAGCTCAGTGAACCGGGTAACAACCGTTTCATCCTGTCAAAGAATTACTCAACATCGAGCCGATAGCCTTCGAGTATGAGATGTGACAGAGTATGTGATTTGTTGAATGTAGTAACGAATACACCCTTCAATGAACGAGTTTCATATGAGTCTGAACTAGATCTAGAGATCTTATCGTTCGTGAGTGAAATGACTGAACTGGCACACATGTCATTCGTGAACGAACTGAATGAACGGATACATGTCTGGAAACCATGCTAAACCTTGCAGAACCATGACTACATTCTATGGTCATGATGCTAAAGAACATTTCATGACGTCTCAGACAACGGTAAATTTATTGCTACCGTGGTTTAATTATAAATGCTGTCATAAACTCATATTTACAATAGTAAAATAATTTTTTGCCTCTTATTTTATACTGTAAAAACTTCCTCCACATTGGTTGAAAATGAACAAAGGTTGAAAATGTTACTAACCTGTCTACTCTTCCCACAGTCAAGGAGGGGGAACTCAGGGCCCAGTGGTTAGAGAGTGGACTCCTAACCCTAGGGTTGTGGGTTCGAGTCACGGCCCGGCCATGCCATGACTGAGGTGTCCTTGAGCAGGGCACCGAACCCCCAGCTGCTCCCTGGGCGCCGCAGCATAAATGGTTGCCCACTGCTCCGGGTGTGCGTTCACGGTGTGTGCGCGTTCACTGCTGTGTGTGCACTTTGGATGGGTTAAATGCAGAGCTGCTTCCACAGGAGCCATTTCCATATCTCCCCATTGCCGCAGCAGTGTCTGCTCCCGCAGGAGCCTTTTCCGTATCTCCTCACTGCCGCAGCAGTGTCTGCTCCCGCAGGAGCCCCTTTCGTATCTCCTCACTGCCGCAGCAGTGTCTGCACACGCAGGAGCCCCTTTCGTATCTCCTCACTGCCGCAGCAGTGTCTGCTCCCGCAGGAGCCCCTTTCGTATCTCCTCACCGCCGCAGCAGTGTCTGCTCCCGCAGGAGCCTTTTCTGTACCTCCCCCATATAAAAAAAAAAAAAAAAAAAAAAAAATTTCATCATGTTAAGCCATTTCACTAAAATAAGCTGTTCAATTTTCACAATAGGCGACGTGAATTTCAACAAGGGTTCATGATCAGCTTTGATGCCCCACATTCCCAGTCGCATTAGCCTTTGCATAATACGCCGTTTTCAAACATAATCAAAATTTTAATTTAAAAGTCTCTCTGTCTCTCAGCGGACGCAGTAAATATTTATTCGTTTCCACTGCCCGTCCAGTGAGCACCAGTCTCTCAACGGACACAGTAAATATTATCTGTTTCCACTGTCCGTCCAGCGAGCACCAGTCTCTCAACGGACGCAGTAAATATTATCTGTTTCCACTGTCCGTCCAGCGAGCACGAGTCTCTCAGCGGACGCAGTAAATATTTATTCGTTTCCACTGCCCGTCCAGCGAGCACCAGTCTCTCAGCGGACACAGTAAATATTTATCCTTTTCCACTGCCCGTTCAGCGAGCACCAGTCTCTCAGCGGACGCAGTGAGTCCGTCCAGCGAGCACGAGTCTCTCAGCGGATGCAGTAAATATTTATTAGTTTCCACTGCCCGTCCAGCGAGCACCAGTCTCTCAGCGGACGCAGTAAATATTTATCCGTTTCCACTGCCCGTCCAGCGAGCACCAGTCTCTCAGCGGACGCAGTAAGTCCTTCCAGCGAGCACGAGTCTCTCAGCGGACGCAGTAAATATTTATTAGTTTCCACTGTCCGTCCAGCGAGCACCAGTCTCTCAGCGGACGCAGTAAATATTTATTAGTTTCCACTGCCCGTCCAGCGAGCACCAGTCTCTCAGCGGACGCAGTAAATATTTATTTGTTTCCACTGTCCGTCCAGCGAGCACGATTCTCTCAGCGGACACAGTAAATATTTATTCGTTTCCACTGTCCGTCCAGCGAGCACGATTCTCTCAGCGGACACAGTAAATATTTATTCGTTTCCACTGTCCGTCCAGCGAGCACCAGTCTCTCAGCGGACACAGTAAATATTTATTCGTTTCCACTGTCCGTCCAGCGAGCACCAGTCTCTCAGCGGACGCAGTAAATATTTATTCGTTTCCACTGCCCATCCAACGAGCACCAGTCTCTCAGCGGACGCAGTAAATATTTATTCGTTTCCACTGCCCGTCCAACGAGCACCAGTCTCTCAGCGGACGCAGTAAATATTTATTCGTTTCCACTGCCCGTCCAACGAGCACCAGTCTCTCAGCGGACGCAGTAAATATTTATTAGTTTCCACTGTCCGTCCAGCGAGCACGAGTCTCTCAGCGGACGCAGTAAATATTTATTTGTTTCCACTGTCCGTCCAGCGAGCACCAGTCTCTCAGCGGACGCAGTAAATATTTATTCATTCCACTGTCCGTCCAGCGAGCACCAGTCTCTCAGCGGACGCAGTAAATATCTATTTTTCATTATTAGTTTTCTTCCCTCTGTCTGTCCAGTGAGCCTCAGTCTCCCAGCGGACGCAGGAATACCCATTTGCCTCCTCCACCAGTCCGCGAGCACTAGTCTCACAGCGGACTCAATAACATCTATTTTTCCTCTGTTTGTCCAGCGAGCACTAGTCTCCCAGCGGACACAGAAATATCCATTGACTTCCCTGTCCGTCCAGCGAGCACTAGTCTCTCAGCGGATGCAGTAATCATCTAATTCCTTCTACCTGTCCAGTGGGCCTCAGTCTCCCAGTGGACGCAGTATGCATCCATCTCTTTCTGTTCTTCATCCAGCGAGCCAGTCTTCCAGCAGAAGCAGGAATATAATTTGTTTCCTCTATCTGTCCAGCGAGCCTCAGCCTCCCAGCGGACATATTACGCATCTAGTCAATATATCATTACACCTCGCAGGCAGACGGTGGAGCCTGTCTTCCCGACATCGTAACCGCTTCTTCCTCAACTATTAACCAACAGGACCTGCCTGCTCCTCTACTTCTGCCAGAGGCAATGCGAGATCTCCTGGTCAAACGACCATACTTCTAAAAACGTCAGCCCGCCAAATCTCTGCGTTTTGGGGGGTTCGTAGTCCGGCGGCTGTCCTTTTGCTCTCTTGTTTTGGGGGGAGTACTCTGGGTTCGGGCCACATCCCGAGCTCGGAGCCCTCCACCCGGACAGCACGCCAAATACGCATAAACTTACGGTATTAATATACGTAGATGTGAACTCGTGAAATGCTGTTTTATAACAAAGTTCGGGAGGAACAGTCGCAGTTCATTAACCTGATTAACACAAGTGGAGACCAATCAGTAATCAACTCATGACAAGGTATAAATAACAGCAGAACCTATCTCTGTTCATTGACGGTTTTCAGCATCCCTCTTCCACCCCATTTCTCCTCACTTATAGATCCATCTACTCTTACCACAACCGGGGGGAGTACTCTGGGTTCGGGCCACATCCCGAGCTCGGAGCCCTCCACCCGGACAGCACGCCAAATACGCATAAACTTACGGTATTAATATACGTAGATGTGAACTCGTGAAACACCAACACTCAAATGAAAATGTTATATTTCAGCTCTATAACTAATAAAATGTACATTTTGGATTCAAATAAATAATATGTTTGAGCAGCATCTTTCTGTTAACAAGAGTACTTTGACCCACTGCCAACTCAATCCACAAATCCTCACGCTGATCCTCTAAACTAAGTACTTCTGACCTTTACTGAAAACTTCTTGCTTCACAATTAGCTCAACTCACTTTCACTTTGTCATAGAGGATTGATGAACCAGTGAATAATAGGTCGCCTTTGCCATTTGAATCTACTGATTAAATGTCAGCAGATAAATTTATGTTCAACTACAACACTCACTAAGTAAAGACTTACTGTTTGCAAAATACATTTCAACTGTAATTTCACAAATAGTGGTATAAATTAACCACATATCTGTTGAAAATGAATGCTTATTTCTTTGTCTTTTTATAAATCTACAGTATCCTCAACTACTAGGGCAGTTTAGGCTCACCTAGAAATGGTGTGCATTAAATAATAAAAAAATTTTTGATGCTGATTATGACATTTTTTTTTGCATTATCATCTTCATAGTAAAAATAAGGCGTTATCACACAATCTAGTGTCATGGCCGTATATCTGCATGACTTATTGCTTTTCGACAGACAAATATGAACATAAAATGAATTTCCCACAGACCTTTTTGTGTGTGGAACTACTTTCTTATTACACAATTCAGGATCTGTTTACTTAGTTGATGTGTCCGATACTGTAATTTGAAACATTAGATCTAGCAAACGCGGCTTGGACTTCTTCTGAACTTAGACTGGAGTTACACAAGGCAATTATGTGATATTACAACAATTAAATAAACAGTTAATAGTGAATATAAACATTATAAACAGGCACCAGGAGAATGGATCCTCCACTCACCTGCATCTTCTTGGACTGTGTTTCCCCGGCCAAGTATCAGCTGTGATTCCATCTTCATGTACTGTACTGTGTCCTTCATATCATTAAATATTCATTAACTCACATTTGCTTCCTGCCACTCCTTTCACCAGTCGTTACACTGTACCCCTTATGGCCAAAGGCCTAGGAAAGATTCCTTTAAAGGGATACAGCTAAGAACCTAGTATTTTCTACGAAGTCTTGCCTGTCACACAGGGGCTACCGCTAGCTTATGCATAAGCTTGCTGAAAGAGCTGTCTGAACAGTTCTCTAGCAGCAACATCCTGTTTAGATAGGTATCCAAGGTGGAGTGGCGCCCAAGATGAACGGGTCTTTCACCAACTCAAGAAAGTGCATGAAGCAACCGAGTGAAGCCCTCACCATATATGATTTGAGAAAGAACGTAGAATTCTAGCATGTGAAATTACCACAATGTGGATTTCAGAAAGTGTGCAAAGACTTCACATGCACACTTACCATAGCATGGATTTTCAAATACTTTTCTAAAGAGGGGCTCTCGTGGCACTCTGATAGAGCAGCTCATAGATGGAATGTTGCAGCTCAAAACAGTATGATTGAGAGTCATCAACTCGATCTTTGGAAACAATACTGGAGCGCTCTGGGGAAAACTCCAAGCTCAGAGTAGCGAACTCATAGGCGACCCTTTTTGGAAAAAGGGGAGCGCTGCTAAACTACCACGAGAATCACCCAATTAGCCCCTCATGTTGAGAGAAGCAATACTTGAAGTGTATAAATAAATACACACTGGCTAAATAAAGCCCAAGGAACCTAGGTCTAATCATCTCAAGAAAGGGAACGAGGTGCCTCCTCCTAACAGGCCACCTCCACTTCTCGCTAGATGTGACAGCACCACTGTGTCAGCTCTCGAGGGAGTTGACGGCTGCGATGCGAACCTTTTCTTCACTCTCAGAAGGCTCTCATTGAGGAGAGAGCTTTCACTGGCGTTTCTTGTGGTGCCAGCCCCGCTTTCGCCGAGGCAAAGCGGTGGTTGTGCTCGCGGGATTCACTTTCAGATCTGCTGGAAGGAATGTAAGACGGGAAATACCTATCTTCTTTTTTTAGCCACCAGATCTGGAGCCCGCTCTCGGGGGTTCAGAAGCCCGCGTTTGCGGTACTTTCTCCCCGATGTGAGGGCACGACGGACACGCTTCCTGTCTTTCTCTGAGGAGACTGATGTGGAAAGGCGTCAATGAGCTCGCCAGTTGCACAAGCATCAGTTGCCAAGCACCAGTTACACAAGCATATTATGCCTAATATTATAATAAGCAGCATTAATGAAGAGTGGAGCTCGCGTAGTTGGCTCTCGGGGGGCTGATTGTGCTTTTCTCGCTGTTAAGTGCTCCACTCTCACCGGGCATGCTCCGAGGAGTGTGTCCGTGCATGCAATCTTGCGACTGTGGTCGTGCTGGTGCTGAGGCACAGCAGCGACCGCGATAGCAGGAAATGAACATGATCTGGCGAATGGGTTGGAGACGGCTCGTTCTATCTCCACCCATGTTCACTAGATCTAGAGCTCGTTCTCGAGGCTTGGAAACCTGCGCCGCGGTTTCTTCGCCCTCGGAGGCAGAGCTCGTGTCAGAGTGGTGCTCCAAGGCAGAAGGCTTCTAGTGGAAAGCAGTTCTATGGACCTTTGTTTTCGGTGAATAGCCTTCATCATAACTTCCTGACGCCTAAGGCCTAGGACGTTTTGAGGGCCAACTTCCTCTGGGGAAGAGTGGTGTACACCACATTACATTACCTCGGTGCCCTCAGGAGATCGTGCTGCCAACCCTGCCGGTGTTCCAGGGTGCAGCGATCTCCGGCAACCGCTTCTCTCAGTTACCGCCCGGAAACGTATCAGTGCTGAGAGGCTCACTACCACTACAGGGGTATCTAGAAAAGCCAGTACGGTTGTCCCCTGCAGGTCCGTCGCTTCAGGGCAACAAGCTAGTGACTCTAGGTGCGCCAGAGGCCAGTCTCGCGAGGAGAGCCCCTGCCAAGTGTACTTTACAGGGTCCTGCCCCAAGCAGGCTCTGGTGTAGTCATCCTAGCAGACAATGTGGGTTTGAGGACCGTCATTTTTAGGAGACTTCAGCTACGAGAGGCTGGAGACCTCGGAGGGCAGGCCTCTCAGGGGAAGAGCGGTGTACACAGCATTACAGGGTGCCCGTCTCTCCTCAGTGCCCTCAGGAGATCAATCTGCCAACCCTGCCGATGTGCAGATCTCCAGCGAGCGCTTCTCTCAGTGACCGGAAACGTGGCGGTGCTGAGAGGCCCGCGACCTCCTGGGAGGTTTCCAGAGCTGCTAGTTCGGCCATCTCCTGCTGGTGCGCCGCTTCAGGGCACCGATCTAATTGCTCTGATGCCACCAGAGATCAGTCTTGAGAGGCAGATTCCCTTAGTAGACTATTTGGCAGCGTGAAAATTACTGCCAAATGTTTCTCAGTGGGTCCTGCACACTGTAGTGAGAGGCCACAGAATCCAGTTCTGGTGGGCCCCAAGCAGGCTCAGGTAATGGAACAGAAGTAGATTCTCTCTGAGGACGGAGGCCATCGAGGTGGACCCTCCTTGGGTTGCAGAGTCCGGGTCCTACAGCCGGTACTTCACTGTTCCGAGGAATGATGAGGTGTTGTGTCCTTTTTTAGATCTGTGCTTTTTGATCCACTCAGTCAGGGGAAGTTTAGCACACCTGCACAGGCCAAGTCCGAGTACTGGTGTGTCAGGATTTATCAATAAGATGCACTTATCTCCATCCTTCTTCATCAGAAGTTCCTGAGGTTTGATTTTGGGGGCAAAAGCCTACCAATACGGATCTTCCACTGGCCTTGCACTCTCAGCCCACACTTTCAAGACTCAACCTCATTGACGATTGGCTGATATCAGCTCAATCTGAGAAGATGACGGTTCGACAACGAGGTGTTGTTCTCGCTCACATGAAAAAGCTGGGGTTAAGACTTAATGCCAAGAAAAGTGTGTTTTATCCAGTACAGAGAACCACTTAACTGGGCATGGTGTGGGATTCGACCACGATGCAGGCACATATGTCAATGGCTCAGAGCGAGTCGATCCTCACTGCAGTCGCGAGAGTGACAGAAGGCCGGTCACTCACTGTCAAGCAGTCGAGGAGATTGCTGGGTCGGATGGCAGCTGCGTCCAACGTGAATACTATTGGCCTGCTGTACATGAGACCCCTACAGTGGTGGCTCAAGACCAAGGGGTTCTCCCTGAGGGGAAACCCACTTTGCATGCTAAAGGTCACGCGGCGCTGCCTACGTGCCTTGGATATGTGGAGGAAGCCTTGGTTCTTGTCTCAGGGCCCATTGCTGGGAGCTCCTTGTCGCCTGCGTGATGCTAGCGACGGATGCGCCCCTCAATGGCTGGGGTGCGGTCATGAGCGGCTACCCTGCCCGCGGTCTGTGGAGTGGTCACCATCTGACATGGCACATCAACTGCCTGGAGATGCTGGCCGTGCTTCGTGCACTTTGTTATTTTCTCCCAGACCTAAGAGGTCACCATGTGTTAGTGAGCACCGACAACACAGCAGTGGTTTCTTACATCAACCACCAAGGAGGTTTGCACTCACACCGTTTATACAACTAGCGTACCACATGCTTGTGTGGGCCCAGGACGAATTCCTCTCGCTCAGAGCAGTTCACATTCCTGGGCATCTTTATATGGGAGCAGACATCATGTTGAGGCAGGATCCGAGGCTTGGGGAATGGCGGCTTCACACCG
Organism: Carassius gibelio; assembly: GCF_023724105.1. NCBI lineage: Eukaryota > Metazoa > Chordata > Actinopteri > Cypriniformes > Cyprinidae > Carassius > Carassius gibelio. Next base: position 17,184,634 of record NC_068394.1, read on the forward strand.
AGGTGATGAAGCAGAGTTGGAGAGGTTGGCCAGACTCGGGTGGATCTGTTTGCAACTCGAGAGACATCGCACTTTCCCCTCTGGCTTCCTCTGACTCATCCAGCTCCACTGGGGCTGGACGCCATGGTACAGACATGGCCAAGGCTTCATCTGTAAATTTTTCCCCCGATTGCTCTGCTCCTGGGAGTTTTGGAGAGAGTGCACCAGGATGGAGTCCGGCTACTGTTTAGATGGGTTATCTCCAATTTCTGTCAGGCTCCTTCTCCTTCTGTTGCTTTAGCTGTGTTCTTCCACACTAGGCCGAGATTTGAAAGTCTGGTGGCATGGGCATTCTTGTTCCCCATTCATTCTCGACACAGCTCGAGTTCCTGAAGAGGAACATCTAAGGTTACGTATGTAACCCTGGTTCCACGAAGGAACGAGACGCTGCATCGCAGTGCCACACTTCCGGCATCTCTGGCCGGCGCTTGCTTCATCCTTTGAGGCCGCTCATGCTTTTATGCTTACTGGTCTCTGACGTCACCCGCCTATGACTTCTCACCCTTCCATTGGATTGATTATACACGTTATTCAGAGACGTTCAGTGTCTCGTTCCTTCGAGGAAACAGGGTTACATACGTAACCTTATACATTTATTAGTAGACACATAACCACCAACAATTTAATACACATAATTATATACAGAGAGGGTTACATACTCACCCACCCTCCTGTGCTGGAGCCCCACTCAAGGGGCGTCTCCTTTTAGTCCGGACAATCAGTAAGGTGGTTGCTATGAACATAAAACCAGCCAAAAACATTATAGGTCCAGCAAAGGAGACTGTTATGCAAGAGGTTTCCACCTAACTTCTATCAGGTGGAGAGCTGGTGGTTGCAGAGGAATTAAGAAGGGGAGGATAAAAGCAGAAGTTAAAAAGTGAATGAGTAGATTCCTCGGTATCACTCTGATTCGGTCGAGAACACTACCTCATCTGGATCACATCCCTTAGGTTCTGTTTATCTCTATTCCTCTTAACCCTGCCCACAGGTGGGGGAGGAGCACGAGTCATGACACTAGCCTTCTGTGCCCATCTTTGATCCTCAGATCGATGCAGGCCAGGACCCCTATGTTGTTTGGGCTCAGACCTGGACCTTCATGGAACGAAGGATCTGAAGGCAACAGAGCACACCATCGTCTCCCTGAACTTCTCGATCACCATCTCAATGGAAATACAGATAAGTTTAGAAGGCGAAACCTGAGTATTGAGAAAAAAGCCTTTTCTTTCTTCCCGATGTCTGCCAGATTCATCCACAGATGTCTCTCCGCTGCCCATTGTCCTGCCCATGGCGGAGTTGGCCTGTTTGGTAGCATGGAGAGAGGTCTGTGGTGTGGCTGATATGATTGAAGCACCACCATATCGTCACCTTGTTTGCGCATTTTCATGACAAGTCCAACTTTGCCATGGCACAATTCATAACCTCTAACATCTCTACATACTCAGGGCAAGAGAATTGAGAAGGCTTTTTTTCCTTTTTTTCAGAAGAGAGAAGAACGAGAGCGGAGCTTTTTGCCTTGAAAAAACGCTCACAATGCACGCCGATTGCCTCCTCAAAGACATCGCATGTGTTTGTCTTCACCCAAACAAATGATGCAAAGATTGCGTGTAGTCCCCATGATATACAGAGAAAGATCACTCTTACCAGTTCTTTCAGATGCTCGCTTTAAACAGAGCAGTCAGTGAAGACAAATAAGAGAATGACGTGTTCTCCTGGTGCCTGTTATAGTCGTGCCGGTAGTGACAGCAGAGGCTGTCGCCAGCCAACAAGTTGGTGTTTTTTTTTAAAAGTAAGCTTCAGACACGGGTCACGACGAGGTGTTCCCCATAGCGCCCCCTAGAGGATGCAGTTTAAAGTTCCTTGAAAGCAAACCCACATTTCCTTTTTTTTCTGTTCTGAATAATTTAAATGTTTTAAACAAATTGCTTGATAACAAGCGTTAATAATGCTTTCTAGTCATTTCAGAGAGACCATATTTACACACATGAACTTCGCTATTCTTTAACTTTTTACCTGAGGGTCTGTCAGCGAAACAACATATAAAGAGCTAACACATATTGCTACAAGTGTGACTGCATCACATAATAATTGATGTTAATGTAGCGGGTAGGTGATTGAGACTGGAAGTGTACCTTTAAGGCCTAATCACTGGCGCTGATCATTTGGATCAGGTGGCGTAAGTGACGCGTCCCTTTAAATGTGTCGCAAGACATTAACAGAAAAACATTAATGCGGTGTGAGTTGAAGAGTGAGCCTCTTGGTGTATCGTCTGTGCAAACAGGATAATGTGAGTTTTCTTGGAAGTTTATGTCGATTTAATATTGTACTTAATGAGATCCGCTTAACACGGCTCGTTTGTTTGTTTGCTTGTAGTTTGGCTTGGTGTCTGCGTGTATGGTAACCAATAAATGGTGCCCGTAGTCACGAGTCTACAGACACTTGTTCGCAAAATAGCGAGTAGTGATTCTACATGGGTTTGGAGTAACATCGAGGAGAGTGTCCAGCTATTAATCATTCATGCCGTTTAACTTTGTTAAAGGGTATATAGCTCTTACTTATTTGGGCTGGTGTCAAAAGAAAAAAAATGTAAGTTTTCTTTTTTTTTATCCTTTCTTAGACTTAATGTTTTAATGTTACAATGTGATCATAAAATATTTTTTGTGATTATAGGAGGATTGCCTTTGTCGGTCACTAGCTACTGTTTTTCCTGGGTTTAATAATTTTATTTCATTTTGTATTTCTTCATATGTGTGTCTTGGGGATCTGCTACCACTGTTCTTTGATGACCTGGACCCAGGTGGGCCTAGGAGGGAGTCCGGCTAGTGGTAGTTCGTTAATTTAGATGTTGTTGTTTTTTTTGTGTCTGTTTGGCAATTGTCATTATTCAACCTTTGGCCCATGGGCATTGTGCAATATTTCCTTTAGGGATCGTGTCTATCTTGCAATGTTTACTGGTGTGAAGTGTGAAATGCTGTGTTAATGTACACAATTTTGTTTGAAGTGTTTCTTGCAGTGTTGGAGTGTATGTGAACAGTACCTATATATCTGACTTTATTCACTGTAGTCTAGGCATTGTTAGATTTTTATCTTGTAACTCATTTATTATGAGACCTTTTATTCACTGTGATTAATCTATTGTAGAATTGTTCACTGTTACCTATAGGAAACATCTGTCTGCTCTGATTGCCAATCAGTGTATTGTCTAGTGTTTAATAAAATTGAGTACATCAGTCCCATTTTCATAGCTTGAAGGGGAGTGCTGTTTGGGGTTTTCTACTTTAGATATACAAATTGTGAGACTGAGCACGCCCCTAGGGGTCACATTAATAATGTTCGTCGTCTGGCTGACAATTTATTGTATTAGTTTTTCTGAAAAATCCTGTCATGCGTGCACAAACTGACAGTCACCACTTATAAGCTACTACTAAATATTGTAGAAATGTAATTTGCTGTAAAGTTGCTTTGTAACAATTTGTATTGTAAAAAGTGCTATACAAATAAACTTGAATCGAACATATCGGATGCAATGCAAGCAGTATCTCTACTGACAGTACATTTGTTGAAATAAATTAATTTGAAATTATTTAATTAAAAAAGGTTGCACGTACAAAATAGCATAGTAGTACAATTATGGCTGAATTATGTTATTTACAGAATCTTGAACAAAACATAACAAAAAGCTAAATGAGCATTTTTTTTTTTTTTTTTTTTTTTTTTTTTTTTTTTGTATTAACTGTACACCTACAATAGTGACTTTAACACACCTGATGTGTCAGGGACACAACCGGACACGGATGATGAAACTCCCTCAAAAAAAAAAAAAAATAGAGGAATAAGGAAAATAGTCCAACAGAAACATTAGAGATTTCAATGTCCTTGCAAAAACACCCAGCAGGGAGCGCCCAATGGTGTGGCCGCTTAGAGAATGGATAGGGGAGGAAGAAGCGAGAGCTGACATCCGACCTGACTGAAAAACTTTTGCGGAATGCAGGTGCCCGGTCTAAGAAATGAGGATGAGAAAAAAATAAAAAAAATAAAAAAAAACCTGGTAGTAGCAAAGACCTGACAAGGACGGACAATGGCACGACAGAACAGTGCTTGACTGGACCAGACAGAGTGGCTGTACATACTTAGACTATTGGCGTACAACAATCTGGTACCAATTGGCAAGAAAGACAGAAATAAATAGAGCAAGAGATGAACCGACATTGAATTCAGGTGAGCAGAGTCAAACAATTAGGAGCGGAAAAGGTAGTAACGAGGGGGAGGGAGGAACGCCACAGAAAGGTGCATGTCGAACGATCAAGACAAAACACTCGTGCACCTCCACTCAAGTTGTGGTCTAGTGGTTGGAGAGTTTGACTCCTAACCCTAAGGTTGTGGGTTCGAGTCTTGGGCCGGCAATACCATGACTTATGTGACCCTTGAGCAAGGCACCGAACCCCCAAATGCGTCTCCAGGTGTGTGTTCACTGCTGTGTGTGTGTGCACTTTGGATGGGTTAAATGCAGAGCATGAATTCTGTGTATGGGTCACCATACTTGGCTGAATGTCACTTATAATTCAAAGAATAATTCAAACAACCACGATAAATTGTAACAAAAGAGAGTAGTTTTATTTACATAATTCAGAAAAATAATAACAAAATGATCAATTGATAACAAAATAAATTTCAGAAGCGTTTTGTTCAGATTGGTTGAAAGAATGATTCAGTTACTCACTCATAAAGACAGCTGTTTTGTTTCTCAATAATTAACTTTTTGGAACAAACTGGTTGAATGAATGAGTCAATGACTCATTCATTAAGATACTTGTTCTATGCCTGAATGAATAAGCATTGGAAAAAAACTAATCAGCTTAAAAATCCTGCAAAAATTGACTAAAATGCCTAAATAAGACATACCCAAAGTAAATTGCATACATTTGTAATGCATTACAAAGAAAATGTTGATACATTATTTAAGAGCATTTGTTTTTTATTTATTAATTATTTTTTTCTGTTGATTTACCAATTATCAATCTTGCTCAACTGTGTAAATATAACACTATGTGTGTCTTTCCCTGTGTGTGTTTGT